>NC_047664.1:52254506-52457006 GCF_011762505.2 Arvicanthis niloticus | reverse complement strand
AATTATTTTTACCTCATATACTCATATGGTTGGTGCTGCAGGGCTGGACTAAATTTGTGTACTAAATTTCCATACATATGGGTGTTCTGAGGTTTTAAAGAAAATGTAGCACCATATGAAACACACTAGTATACTCAGTTACTTTATTGCCTCCATATACAGTTTTTGACACCCAGCTACATGCAATCTCCATATCTCACTCAAGACAAAGTTAGAGGATAGCCTGTTATCACAGAGATGCACGATCTTATTCAGGTCAGAAATTTGACTTGCAGTGTATTTTTGTCAGATGTATAGTCTCTTCTCAGTAAACATTGTTGGTTGAGTGAATCAATCCATGTATGAATGAATGAATGAATGAATGAATGACAAATATTAATTATATAAAGATTTCTGCTTGTCATTTGCTGAATTCCCTGCATCTTGTGACTTATATGAAGTTGTCATCTCATGAAGACTAGGCAATTTTCTCCCATGTGTCATATTTATGTCTTATTTAATAGAACCACTTTATACATAGCATTATTTTATGTTTCTTTAGTTATCTAGCAATTTATAAAAGTTCCAAATTGTTATATGCTATAAAATATCCTTTTTGCAAAATTTTGTTATATGGTATATTATTAACCATAATTCTCTTAGTAAGCATTAGGTTTCA
Source organism: Arvicanthis niloticus (assembly GCF_011762505.2). Taxonomy (NCBI): domain Eukaryota; kingdom Metazoa; phylum Chordata; class Mammalia; order Rodentia; family Muridae; genus Arvicanthis; species Arvicanthis niloticus. Next base: position 52,456,348 of record NC_047664.1, on the reverse strand, counting down.
TGCTAAGTAATGCAACTTTGCTTTTACAAAAAAATAAAATTATAGAGTAATAGACAATACTGATTTATTTTATTTAATCAATCTTTTCATTATGTGTACATATGCATTTTAATTTTAATTCAATAAAATGTATTAGCATGTGCATGGTGTGTGTGTGTTTGTCTGTGTGTGTGTGTGCATTTGAATGTGCATACTTGCCATGACATGCACATGGAGAACAAAGAACAAGTTCTGGGAGTTGGCTTTCTTCTTCTACTTCACCGAGGCAGAATATCTTCTTTACAATGTGCCATACACTGCTAGTTGTATGCCTGAAACATACACAATTTTGGAAGACCTAGTGATAGATTTTCAATAAATCAATTATAAATACTTATATTTGTAAAATTTTAGGTATAACAAATAATAATATATTTAGCTTCTAGAATGCCATGCTGGTGGGATGTTTAACTCTAAGGAATATTAAGTTTGTTTCAATATTATTAGCATTACTTTTAATGGTTTTAAGATCTGAATTAAAACAATTCAGTAAGTAGTTCAGGCTAAAATACCTAAATCATTCAACTTTTAAAATTTGGATTCACAAAAATATGGCATTCAAAACATTTTTATCATTCCTAAGATTTCCTTGTTCACTAAAATGAAATTTGAGTGTAGCAACCTTCCTCTATCCCCCAGATCATTTCAATTGTACTCAAATACCCTTGTGATGACTGCAAATCTGCTAGAGCTAATATTTTTCTCAAATACATGAAATTCATAGCATTAATCTAATAATTAGTGGTTCCTTTCATGATATGTTAATTAGATTTTATACATTGTTTGAAAAACTGAGAATGAGTCTTTTGTTCAACTCCATCTTGTCCTTAGGATATATCAGTAAGCTGGTTCTGGGACTACCACACACTAGTTCTCGTAAGAGAACACACACAGAGTCATGAAAGCCCCAAAGCTGAGAAGACTTAGATCAACTGCCTTCCTCAAGAGAGTCTTAAAGGACAAAGTGATGGAATTCAGTCAGTTTCCCCTCAAAGTACTATCTGTGTCCTCTACTGGATACATGCCAGTTATTTGCTGCTCCTGACCAAAACATGTGGCATTGAAGAATATGTGTCATGTACAATTCCATAGGCTGTAACTTTGCTGCATTTCTCTACATTTCCAAATGACCACAATCCATCACTAAGACACAGTGGCAAATGTGATATAAACTGTGTCAGTTTCTTATGTCTGTACCAAAAATTCTTAACAGAAACAACTTTAGGGAGAATGGATTCTTTGGGCTTATAGTTTCAGAGGTTTTAGTCCATGGCTAGTTAACTCTGAGATCTGGACCCATGCATGCTAAGGTATGGTATAATTCAGGGAGCATATGGTAGAGGCATGTCACACACTTTATGAAAATAAGAAAGTGGATACGCAGACACATACACACAGCAAAAGAAAGGAACAGAATGAAACAGAGTGATGAACAGAGAAATAGAGACAGACAGAGACACAGGAAAAGAGAAACAGAGAGACAGAGTCAAAGACAGAGACAGACAGAGACAAAGACAGAGGGAATGGCCTTGATTGAGAAATATTAAAGTCGAGGAGATTCCTAATTACCTACTTTGTAGTCCAAACTAGCTCAAACACACTATATATTATAGGCTAGCTTTGAACTCATTTTTAATATAATATAATCTAAAATTCATGGTAACCCTCTTACCTCAGCCTTTGATGTATGAATATAATAGACATGAGGTACTATGTCCAGCCATTTATATATTTTGGATAAAATTGTGCTCAAATTTTTTGGCGAGGCACTAGCACTACTAATATTTGAGTTTTTCCTTTTACTTTTATAAAGCCTAGTTAGTGTTTATTAAGGATTTTTAAATAACATTTCTTTTAGCACTAGAATTATGAGAAAGACTCCAGAAGAAAGTAAGACACACCTGAGAAAATATGTATAAGTTTCGCAAAGGAGAACTGTCTAATAGCACTTCTCTATAGACTGAATAACAATTCAATTATGGGAATAAACAATGTGAATGAGCCCGAGGAAATCAGAAGTTACTTTAAAAACATGTATACAAACTATAACATAGCATCCCAGAGTAATCCCATTTTGAGTCCAGTTGTTTCCATCTGTGGCTAAGATGATCTGATCTGTTTGTTGTTTTTAGCAATTAACCTGACATAAGCAAGGTAGACTCATCTGGGAAGAGAGTATTAATAAGTAGTTATCTAGATTAGTCTAGTTATAGTTATATCTCTAGGGAATATCCCACATTTAATTGATACAAGAAGACCCAGGTCATCGTGAGCTGTACAGTTCCCCCAAGCAGGGTATTCTGAACAGTATAAGAGAAAATAAAGTTTTCCAAGAGTAAGCAAGTAGGCAAATAGGCCTGCATGCAAACAGTTCTCTCTGTACTTTACTCTTCATTTATGTGGTTAGCTTTTTGAATTTCTGCCTTGACTTCCTTTCAATAACAGACTGAAACTTGGAATTGTAAGATGAACAAACTATTCCTCAGTTTGCTTTTGTTAGTGCATTTTATCATAGCTACACAAATGATACTAGGACAGGGACTAAGATGCACTGTTTTACTTTTGTTCTTAAGGAATAGACAGAACCTTCACAACATTAATTTTATAAGTAACAACAGTACTGGTGCTTATAACAATCAAGAAATGAGTGCCTTCACACCTGCCATGATGTGAGGACCTGTCTGCATGTATCTTTACTCCTCACATAAACTTTGTTTCCCAATAATTTCATGAGATATGAGAAAATGAGGATTAGAGATGACTATCTTTGCTCCAGATTATTCACTGAATGCAGGGTGTATTTGTGATAGAAGTCCATTGCATGCTACCAGATCTGCAGATAGGCTAGCACCATAAAGTGCATGTCAGAAGATAATCAGCCAACAGAGGCAAAGGATTAAAATTCAGGAGCAGTCTTCATTTAGTTTACAATAATCCATACAATTTTAAAAGAGATTTGAAAAGCAAATGATGCTGCAACAGGGCTGAGAAGTTTCAGCTGTGCTTCCATTATTGCCTCATAATTGTTCACTGTGGTTAGCATTCATTCACTTCTCGTATAATTATCACCTGCGGTACTAGAATGATATTTATTGATCTGGACCAACAGAGGCTTCCTGAAGGAATGGAAGTTTCAGCGCTGACCAGATGGATAATGAGTCAATTGAAATAAGTGTATGATCAGGGGTGGGGATAGTAGTGATGGTGGGGAGTAGTCTAACTATGCAGAACGGCTTACACAAAAGCGCAAGATGTTATAGGATAGTATGAAATAAAGTCATACCATCATAAAAAGTGACCACAAGAAGAGTATCAAGAAGAAAGACTACTCTCCCATTGGTACATCAATGCAGAAAACAAAACATCAATGTTAACATGGAGGCGAGTGGTCTTTATAAAAGGCATCTGGAGCTAGGGATGTAGCTCAGATATTCAGTGTGTGCTTACCCCGAACAAGTTCCTAACTTCATCTATTAGCATTCCTACCCAAAATAAAAATATCCAACACTACCAGAGACCTAAAAATGGCTACGAAAAGGTTGACCTTAGGCACAAGCTCTCAAAAGGAAAGGCCATGTGCGGATGAGACAGTGCTGAGGGAAGTACATCTATAACAAGGAGAACTAAACCTTGCCCGTAGGCACCAGAAGTTATTGAGAAGCAGGGAAGAGATTTTTCTAATCAACACAAGGAAGCTGCCCTGGTATTGCCTTGATTTTCAACTTCTTAGCTCAAAACCTTTTCTGTTCTTTAAGCTACACAGTTTGGAAAACTTTATTATAGTGACGCTATGAAGTTAATAAAGAGGATTAAGGTATTTAAAAGCATGAAGTTTTGTAGGTTGAGTTTTAGTATTAATTAAAAAAAATATTATCTCCTACCGACTAGTAAGATGGCAGAAAAATATTCAAGATATTTTAGAACTACATAATTCACAATCATAAATATAGAATAAAACACCTCTCCTTTTTAACATTTATGGGTCATGTTCTATTTAAATTACAGACCAATGATCCTTGACTTTTCTATGTTTTGGGGATATTGAGAAAGCAAGCATTTATTTAACATATATGATATGCTATGTTTTCTAGGATAGCAATGAAAGCTGGTCTCAGAAATCAGAATTAAGCAAGGACTCCATATGATAAGATGAAGGCTTTGGCAAATGTCCTCTTATGGGATATTGTCCCTCTAATCGGCATACACTGATTATACAACATACAGATACTGAGACCACAGTAGAAATGTGTTTAGTAAAGAACAAGGGCTGTATCAACATCATTGCCCTTGTTGCTTATACATTAGTTTACTTTACAGTTAGAGGAGAGCTGTACCACCCATGTCTGTTGGTCCCTCGTGGTGATGAAATGCATTGGCATTTGCTGGCTCCATTCCATCAGTCCTTTTGATGGGCCATGATGATCAGATGGCTGTGATTAGTTCTTTGGCTTGCATTGTAGATTACGTATTAAGCAGCCATTTCTTCAGTTAGTGAGGCATATGGTCAGCACTTCCGGGGCTTAAAATAAATTTGCATTTTTAACTTGGAATTTTATTATGTAAAAGAGAGCTCACATGGAGTTTAATCTTGTTATTTATTATGTAGCACATGTCTACTTGAGGCCTTCTGGCTAGGAGAGTGCATTAGGCTCCTGGGTCTTCCTTTTAATTGACACAGCATAAATGTTCTTGGCGAGGCCATTCTAGGATATGGCATCCACACTAAACTTTAAAAAGGAAAGGAAATGAGAGAAAAATTAGAATCAATGTGCCCTTACTTCTTCTGCAGATCCATCATTTCAGCTTCTTTCATTTTTTCCCCATTAAATGTCTATTTATCTCTTTCAAGACAGATGTTTCCATGGGTACATGAATGATGGTGAACAAGTACACAATGCCCTGGAGGGTAGAAGCAAAAGTCACCCTTGAGGTCTGACTGGGTATAAGACATCCCTACTCTGGAAGGATGTGTTTCTGTCCCAGACACCTGACATCATAAACAGAGTGTGGAATGGAAGTAGCATTTTCTTAAGTGGCTTTGTAGATAGCACATGACAAAGTCAATTAAATAATTAATATTAATAATAATTAATATTATTTAAATAATAAAGGGGGGCTGAGACAATAGTTTAGTCATAATATGTTTTCCATGCAAGTATAGTGACCTGAGTTTTAGCCCCACCCCCCAAATTAAAATACTAGGAATAGTGATACATGCTTAGACATGAGGAGGCAGAAAAACATGTATTCATGTCACTCAAGGAATAATCAGGATAGAGTGCCCATGTGTTCTAGGCCAGTGAAAGACTTTGTCTCAGAGAAGAATGTAGATGAAGAACAAAAAGCATTTCTCCATGTTAATATTTGTCTACATACACAGAAGTGCAGGAGCAGCTAAACATGAATATGTATGTACACACACACACACACACACACACACACACACAGAGCAAATAATATACACAACTACTAACTCTTTGGTGCGAAGAAAGCTGCTTGGTTTGTGGTTGTGTGTGCACTGTAGAGACAGTGTCCTTCTATGATACACTGAGTACTTCTTGTAGAAGAAGTAAAATTTATTCTTCTACCCAGTGTGTGTTTCAGAAGATACTTAGGTTTTACACTTTAAAATTGCTTTTGTTGTTGTTGCACGACACTGTTGATGCTCTTGGAAACCTAGATTATAATAAGCACTAATGACAAGAATAAATGTATAAAATTTCTTTCGTGACTATTTTTTGATAGTAAATAGTTCCTCTGAAGGAAATAATTTAGAATGATTTTCAGGAATGGCCTGCCATCTGATTTACTAACTAGTAGAATAATAAACATAAAAATAATGGCACTGACCACAAATGTTCAGGTTTTTAGACTTGACCAGTTGGGATTTCTAGTCTAACTCTGTTTCTTCTGCACACATAATATTGTGGGGCAAACTATTAGTAATTTACACTTTCAAAATAATGCTTGGTATATATTCTTTGAACACTGAGAGAATGAAATATGATAGAACAAGTGAAGTGTTAGCATAGTCTTTGAAAATTAGTAAATGGAAGTGCTGATGATGGTGTGGAAGCTTTTAAAAACACAGAGGGATCCATAACCCGCTCTGAAAGCATCACATGCGTAGACGAGTAAATGAGTTTCTGCTATCCGATTCTGAGGGAAATAAATTTATATAAATAAGACTGTGTTAGTGTGCCTTATATAATCATTTATATGTATATGTACAGTTGAGGGTATATTTATGAGACAAAGTAAAAATGAAAACAAACAAACGTGAATGATACAGGCTCATTCTAAGTTCTTCATAGTAATCAACTCAACTCTATAATTCTAAGAGAAAGGCTTTGCTTCACTTATAGTAAAGACTAGAAAACTGAGGCCTGAAGAAAGTATCATGCTATTGGTAAACTGCTCAGGCAAAATTTCAGCCCTGGTGCTCTAAGGTAGGTGGCAATTGTTTTTAATTTTTGTGATTTTATTTATTGATTTATTTGGTTATTTGGTTGGTTAGACCTATTTTTCTCCCTTTCTTCCTCTCTCTCTCTCTCTCTCTCTCTCTCTCTCTCTCTCTCTCTCTCTCTCTCTCTCTCTCTCCCTGTGTGTGTGTATGTGTATATTGAAGTCATAGATCAGCTCATAGGTGTCAATTCTCTTCTGACATCATATAAATCCTAGGGATTAAATGAAGATCATCAGACTTAGAAGCAAGTGTCTGCAGCTGCTAAACCATCTCCCCAGTTCCTGCCAGTGATCTCAACTGAATTTCACGACAGTCTCTTCTGCGAATTTAGGCACATAATAACTCAATGCACTGTCCCAATACAGGAGAGCAAGTGGGAGAATATGTGCTTCTGTTCTCTAATAGACCTATGCGTGATGGGTTTGTTGAATTCCTGTTTTTCATGACACCCTTGAGTTCTGGAGCTGTATTTACTTTGCTCCTGTTTGTGGTTCACTTTCCCTAGCAGGCTAATTGAATTATATAGTACATCATATGCAAAATGGGACACTAAATTGAAAGTGCTGTCTGTAGCCTGGCAATGATTGCTTCACATTGTTTGGTGTTCTGTGAAGCACATCCTTAGGCATTAACATTCTTGTTTGCTTCCTCTTGCCCTCACTCAAGTTACTCTTCCAGTGACTCTATATCCAATTAGATATCATCAAAAGGCAGAGGATGGCATTAATATGGATTAAGTACTTTCCCCAAGTGCCCTAGTGATATTCTGCTTCAGTGCGGAATACATGGAGGTGTTACTTAAAACTTGCGCTTGGCTGAATTTAAAGAAATGTGACCATTTTAATGTACCTAGAGAAGAATTTATTTTCTGCACGTATCACAATGTATGAGCATAGCCTTTCCCTCCCTTATTCTGAAATTCTCATGTTACCAGTGCCTTTGCATTCTGAAGTCTCTAGCCCATATCTTTCTTTTCCTGTTTATTCCTCAAGGTCATAAAAGAACCTTTCAATTCCCTGAGCTTAACGTTACACAGTCAATCTTGATAGGGAAAGCCCCTACTTGTTTTAACCAGAGACATACCTAAATGTTATTGAGTCAATGAGTCTGGGACATTTCCCCACTCATACCAAATCCTGGTTCACTGGTAAGAGGCAGAAATTATATTACATGTCTATTGCATTATATTATATGTATAGTGTATTATATGTATATTGTGTAATCTTCAAGCCACTTCTGATGTAACTGAAAATGCCAACAGCCAGGATCCATAATGTTCATGCTAGTGTGACAGCCATTTCTTCTGTATAATATGCTTACTGTGGACCTAGAAATACAGACCAATAAATAACATTTTTACCTCAAAATATTTACCCACTGCTATTTGATGGATGTATATGCAATGTTACAAAGCATCAAAATATATATGTGGAGATTTTGAATGTCAAAGTTAGAACTAACACACAAGCCTTTTATTGTTCCTATAAAGAATTGTTATTGGGAACCTGGGCAGTGGTGGCACATGCCTTTAATCACAGCACTTGGGAGGCAGGGGCAGGCAGATTTCTGAGTTCGAGGCCAGCCTGGTCTACAGAGTGAGTTCCAGGACAGCCAGGGCCACACAGAGAAACCCTGTCTCGAAAAAACAAAAAAACAAACAAACAAAAAAAGAATTAGTATTGATCCCATGTAGAATTAGTAGTAGCAAAGATATATGGTTTTATTTCATATAAATCACATTCAAGACAATAATGAATATTTTCTAAATTGCTTTTACATCTCACATACTTGCACATATTAAACTTATATATTAGTCATGCAACCTGCTATCTTTTTTGTCTTGCTTTTAGAGATGTCGAGTGAGGCAGAATAAAACCACATAACTTGCTCAGGATTAAACATTAGAAAGTTTTGGGTCAGACACACAAATACATCTGTTTTGTCTGTGAAGCCTTCTTAATTTAGACCTTATGCTAGCAATACTAACGAGGTCCTGTTTTATGTATTTTATGATTGGTTGATTTTATTTTTCAAAAAATCAAAAAGTTATATTTGGCTGCTGTCAGTGATGTAGAGCCCTGTGCTGAATTGAACATCCATCATGTTTTATAATTTGTCCTTATCTGGGATCATCTATCATCAGCTGGTTTAACCACTTATTAAAAAAATGACACTATGCTAGAACATTTTCAGTTAACAAATGATGCATTCTATTAACTAAATATTCATATTTCCATAAATGTGAAAAGGACTACTTTTTAGGGTCATTCTTTGAATGATGTATCTTTTTGTATCTCTGGTCTTAATGGGAATTTGGCTAATAACTGCTGTGTATGTACATATTTTCTGAGGTGCTCTCTCCTTGTAATTCTGGCCAGTCTTCTTGGTGAAGGAAGTTTACTTGCCTTGGTTCCATGCCAGGCTTCAATGATTATGAGGCAGACGGTTCTACAATGACCACAATGACCCACACACTTTGCTTTGACAGGGACCTGTGGTTGTGATTGATTGTGATTTGACACCATGAAACCCTCCTATAATTAGCTTTTATCCTTTGGCATTGTCTCAATGTTGAGAAAAATTATGTCCAGTGGGCACATCCCAATCAAGTTAACACTTAAATATATTTAAACACATGAGATTCCATGCACCTACCTCATACACACACACACATCACAGACATCTTCCTGGTGATAGAAAATTTTAATATGAGTAATTTTGACAAGAGAAAGATTTTCCATTTCTGGATCAGGAGTTTACATGATAAGAAACTATGGCTGTTCTCAAGTTGTTGAAAACTATTCTACCTGTAACCAGTGTAAAAAAAATAGAAATCGTGGTGTTATAATTGGAAGATAAATGTTACTTGCAAGAGGACCTTGAATCTGAGAAGCATGCAGAAACTAAGTGGCACCATAATTTTGGGCTTTTGCAATTAGGAACAAAGAAGTAGCTATCCTCTGCCTGCTTGCACTCCTGACTCACTGAAATTCAAAGATAATAAGGTCGTTTTGTTTTAAGATGCTGAATTTTCAGTAATTTGCTCTTCATTAAGAGTTAATATGCTTTGTCTCTGCTTCCAAAGTCTGACTGCTATACTGACCTTGAATGTGGAGAAGTATAGGAGGTAATCTGGGACCTTTATATTAGAGAAGAGTTGGCCCAAACCATACTAGAAGCATTGAAATCAAGATGAGGAACAAGATACAAATCTCATAGGAATGATTAATTATACTTTTATATTAAATGATTGTTCTACAGAGAGTTAAACATGCATCCTTCCATCTTGTGTTCCTCTGTTGCTACCTTCAATGACAATGTAAACACACCCACATACACACACATACAAGCACACACACACACACACACACACACACACACACACACATTATAAAACAATGATTAGTCAACATGGTTCAGTGTAAGAAGGGCAAAGCCAAAGTTAAAGAAAGATTGAGAAAATCCAGAATTAGTACACCATTTACTAAGGGTTTTCTACACAGGGAGAAACACAAATCAATCTTGATTTCCTGCTTGGTAAAGTACAGAGCCCATAGAGAGGGTTGAGAAGAGTTCATTCTTTTTCTTTTGTGGCAGTTTCAAGAAATTGTCTAGCGATTTCTTTTAATATTAATTTAAATTTGAAGATTAAGCTGAGGGTCGACGTCTTCTAGCCAAAGCACACAGTAGTTTTACGTGGAGAGGGAAAAGCTAAAGATATTAGTTGTGTGCATTGTTGGGAACTGCAAAGATGGAATAAGCCACCTGCTTCTGATAATATATGACCCTCACACATTCTTGTAAATTGCCTTTGCCCAGTCACATTTAATGGCCATTTGTCTTCTTTGCCTTTATGGATGGACATTCAACACATTCTCCACAATTGATTTGGCTCCATAGTTTAGAGTTGTATAAAAAATTTACAAAGTGCAGTTGGAGAAAAATGTCACTTCACCACAAGTTAAAAATGTCTGTCTTCATTTCAGCCCCAGAGAAGCATGGCTGTTTTTTTTTTTTTTAAAGTAGTGTGAAAATGATTTAAAAAACACATTATAACTAGCTAATAGATGAGCAATTATTTTACTTTATTGAAGATTTAAAAAGTTTCTATCAATATAAATTTTTCCATACCTAAGTTGGACAAGGAAATGTCCCTAAAGCATATTCTTGAAGACATTGTAGATGTGGGGAAGCACTATTTCATAAACCATTCTATTCATTGTATAATTTCTTTATCATCAAAAAGAGCTTCTTAATGGCAACATAGCTATTTTGAAATTGTCATACTTTACTGGGATTTTTCTTATTTTAATTTGTTTCTGATGATTTTTCCTCAGGCTACTTGAGGGTAGAATTGATACTTGCTTCTCCAAAATTTTAATGAATAATCAGAAATAAATATAGGATACTATACCTGGTTCATAAAAACAAAGGTTTCTTTTCCTGTGTAGAAGTTACAAAGCTAGGTAGGAGTTATTCAGTATTCTGCCATTTTCATGCCTCATTTATAATGATGTAGAATACAAAACAGTGCAGAATCAATGTCAATAATAAAAAGTAGAGCATAGAATTTATAACAGAAGTAACATTTCATAAAATGTCCTTTTAGAAGGGAAAGATGCTAAAGTTAGAAAATAAATTCTTTTTTTATTGGATATTTTATTTACATTTCAGATGCCATCCCCTTTCCCCATTTCCCCTCCCTAGAAAACCCCTGTCCCATGCCCCCTTTTCCTTTTTTGCTTTTATACAATATTTTTAAAATGTTAATCAAAGGCTTTATAAGTTTGGTAATGCTCAATCAGAAGTGTAACCCAATATCCAACACAGATATATCAACTATCTTTGACTGGTGGAGACACGTGAACATCTGCCTCCATGTCCCCCCTCTTTCTCTCTCTCATCACCTAGCTTCTCCTCTCCTTCTTCTTCTCCTCTCCTTGCTCCTTCTCTTCCTCTCAGTACTCCTCCCACCTCAGCTTCTCCTACATATCACCCTTCCTGTTAAAATAAAACCTTTCTCTCAAAATACAATTAGAGCATAATTATGCCTATTTGTACCAGTGAAGTACAAGATAGTCCCATCCAGTCCATCATTTTGTTGACTAACCAGAACCTCTGTCATTGCAGAATAGTCGACTGATTATATCTACCTAGACAGAGTAATCAGCCCTTAATAGTTCTGCATCACTAAGGTCTGTCAGATGATCCTGGGCCAGAAGGCTGAAGATTTGATGCTCCAACGTTCTTTAGTATAGGGACTGTCCAGGTGTTCAGCGGTCTCTATAAATTGGCTAAGTTTTAGAAGCTATGCTTTGTGCTTCCCATAATTTCAGTTAACTCAGTCATTCTGGATTTCTGACGGGGTTGAAAACTTATAGTCTCATAGCCAACCTTGGCTATTTACTTTGAGAGAAAAGATCTGAGTGGATGGTTTTCAGCTGACATTCATTCTAAAGCCAAGAAAAAAGCCAGGTTCAGAACTAAGTGTTTTAGAAAATAAATTCTTAAAAAAAAATCACACCATAAGCAAATGGTAACTACTTGATTTTCTATGATGTGCAGTGCCTGTAGTTTGGCTGTATGTTGAAAATAAATATGATACATTTGACAGAATTCCCTCTGAAGATGATCCTATTTTTCACTACTCAGGATAATGTTCTGTTCAATACAAATCCAAAGTGTTGACAAATAAGTATTCAGCTAGTTCTCACTTTCTGCTAAATTTTTTTCTAATTGTTATCATTCATATCTGAAGTTCATGCCAACCACTGGTTGAGCAATATTTCCATTTCAGAATTATAGAATATGGAATGTATGTCTTGAAGTTCTTTCCATTTAAATATTGAGGTTCATTAATTCAGTGCCATTGAATAATACAAATTTCTGTTTTCATATATGTATGGTATATGCTATATATGTATATAAACATATATATATATATATATATATATATATATATATATCATATACAAACACACACACATACACACACATGGTCCCTAATTGAGCATCGTCATAATATATAGAAACAAATGAGCTACTAAACAATTTTTTAAAAAGTATAACAGAGGCTCCAAGCATCTACTAGAAATATTAGTAATATATATATATATATATATATATATATATATATATATATATATATGAGAGAGAGACAAAGCAAGAGAGAGAGAGATTACTTAATTATTTAAATATTCAAAGTTTCACTTTAAATAAAAAATCCTCATACTGGATGCAAACAAAAGTGTGCCATCACAATATAATGTGTTGAGAGCAGAGACTGCTCAAACACAACTTCTTTGGAAGGAGTTTTTTAGGATTTGTTTTACCCAGTGGACTGGAAGAAACAAGGCTTCTATGTTTTTGTGACTGTGTCATGGTATAGCTGGGATTTGAAGAATATCAATATATTGGCAGCCAAACTACATGGGTTGAACTTGAAAATTAACCACCAGACAGTTATTAAATTAACAGGCTTATAAGCCAAAGATGGGTAAGATTCTGCACAGATCCTTACCAACCTAAGACACATTGATTTTGATAATGCATATTCCATGATGGGTAAGGAAGGCATTCTTGTCAGGCTAACCTAAGACAGGCTCAGTCTTGTTAATTAAATAAAAAGGAGGGAGAGGCAGAGAGCCTTTAGGGCTTCTTGGCAAGAATCTAACATGGGCCAAGGACAAGGAAGTAGGCTTCAGGCAGGAATCTGACATTAAACTAGAACAAAGAAATAATTTCATTCAGGAATCTGACATTAAACTAGAACAAAGAAATAATTTCATTCAGGAATCTAAATTTTAGTCTAGAACAAGGAAGTAGGCTTCAGAGATGAAAATGACTTTGGGCTAGGACAGAGAAGTTGTCTCAGATATTTTGGTCACCTTGATAAGCCCTTAGAAACAGTGATCACGGGAGTGTTCATGTAACTGGGTTTAATGCCTTGCTTCTTCTTCTTCTTTTTTTTTTTTTTTTTTTTTTTTTTTTTTTTTTTTTTTTTTTTGACTATTTGTGTTTATTGTCTTGCTGGTTCCTTGACTATTTGCATCTATTGTATTGCTAGACCCTCAACCTAGAACTGACCTTAATAAATGCATGTAATTAAAATGGTATAAAAGCAAAAAGGAGGAGGGGGATGGGATAAGGGGTACTAGGGAGGAGAAATTGGGAAAGAGGATGACATCTGAAATGTAAATAAATAAAATATCCAATTAAAAAAAAGAATATGTCTATGAGTCTTGACATTGTGGTGAGGTTCATGAACTTAGTGCCAAAGATAAAGGTTGAGAAAACCAGAGTCTCTGCCCATTTTATGGAAAAGTAGATGAAGATGTAGAAAGAGTAACGATCATGAGTATGGAGATCTCAGACAGCAATATAACTGCTGACCTTTTCTGTAAATTCTGGGAACTTATTTTTCTTCAAATTATGAGTTTTTGAGTCATCAACTTCCTTTAGACTCCAAATTAACAGGAATGAGTTTTTAGAGGATAAATTGAATTCAAAATCCAAAATTTACCTTTTCATTTGAAACTGTGGGTTCTAATGTGCATTCATCAATTTTCTCTTCAATGAGAGAAGAAGGTTATTCATGCTTAATGCAATGGATTCATTTGCTCTTTCTTATATTCAGTGCTATGTGTTAAGTAATGTCATGGGAGATGCAAGGGGAGTAATATGCAAAGAGACTGAGAACATTGCCATATAGGCATATCATGGCTTAATTTCCATGCCCTATATAGGCATATGTGCTCTTTTTCTTGGCACACAGTTACAAGCATGGCTTCTACAAAGGTTGTGCAATTTGAAAATATTCCAACAAAAAGACTTTAAACTAGTTAGTTCATTAAAATTCATGTGTGTGTTTGTGTGTGTGTGTGTGTGTGTGTGTGTGTGTGTGTGTGTGTGTGTGTTTAAATAATAGGATTCCCAGTTTTAGGTTGAAGGAGTCTATTGTGATTCAAGATGGGGATTTAATATCTCCAATCTATCATTTTAACAAATACACATACTGATCTGACCTTGTGTCAATCAGTGCCACACTACTAGCTAATGAAGAAGAGGTGGGCATGTGGTCAGAATAGTAGGAAAGCACATTTTATAGGATGATGATAAATAAATTAGATTGAGTAAACTGTTATTCTAGTTATGGGAACAAAAATGGCATCTCAGACCTATCATGGTCCAGTTCATGGAAGATGAAAAGAGGGTATTTGAAATTTTCAGTATACAAGGCTGGGCATGGGGAATATAATGAAATCTTTCTACTTGATGACTAAATTAGGGAGGAGGTGAAAGATATAAAGCTGGTGACAGAATGTTAAGATTCAGATGAGAGATTATTGTAACTATAGGGATGCAAAAGACAGGGGTCTAATATTTGAAATTTGGTGATATTGTAGGCGGTAATAGGAATGAAGTCACAGTAATCTTGTTATATGCATGCAATATGTAACCCAGTTCTCTCACATCATCAACTACTGCAGTCTACTGCTCATGTCAATTTTAATTTCGCAATTGTTCACAAAATTATTTGCTAAGATATTTACTTGTCCATGCAGAGAGGGTGTTTTCTGTCTGTTTGACAAAAGGATGGACAAGAACTTAGAAGTCCCATCTTGCATCAAGTAGAAGCCTGATTACAGATTTCAGACTCAGGACTATGTTCATGACCCTGGTATTCAGGAATACATTAGGCATTCAAAAATAAACACAATGGCTAAGAACTTTATTTGTAGAATATACCACTTGATTTGATTACTAAGTATTTATTCTTTTGGTGAGTATTTTTACGATAAAAACACTTTCTTTTACTTCACTCATTCCAGGAAGTCTATCTATATTATCTATCCCCAAAAGTTCTTGTTACTAATATTCCAACCTATACAAAATCCTAACTATTCAGCCAAGACACTTCCACTTCTAAGTGGGGTTGAGAACTAGGCTCCCTATCAAAACTAATGGCTACTGAGTAGATTTTCCTTCAATATTATTATTATTATTCAAGCACATTCTAAGACAAGGCATTTAGTGTTGAAGATGTAAATTTTATGTGTGTATCATCAATCCCACTATGAAAAAGACCTGCTGCTTTCTCCATCATAAAAAATAGAGGAGTGTTTTAGTTAGGGGTTCTATTGCTGTGCTAAAATACCATGACCAAAAACAACTTGAGGAAAGTGTTTATTTAGCTTACATTTCAAAATCAGAGTCCATCATCAAAGGAAGTTGGAACAGGAACTCAAGGCAGGAACCTGGAGGTAGCAACTGAAACAGAAGCAATAGAGTAATGTTGCCTACTGCCTTGTTTCTCATGACTTTTGCATCCTGCATTGTAGTATCACCCAGAACCACCTTCCCATGGCTTCACGTAATTCTGCTTTAGTATGCTTGTTAATATACTAATTCCATTTGATGGAAAATTATAAATGTTTGCTGGGTTGGTGGAAAAGAAACATGCAATAAATTAATTTGAAATTCTAGGTGTGATTTCTTATGCTGCATAGGAACAGATTCCACTGGTTTAGGAAAATTTGAATGTTAGAATAGATTCTTGCTTAATGTATGCACACTCACTCTGGGGTGATGCACAGAATGTCTTTTAGAAATAAGGATGAGAAGGTTGCCTAACCCTTAAGGAGATCCAGGGTTCTTTGAAGAGCCACAAAGTACACTGAGGACTGGAATTACTTCATGTAATTGGGAAACAAATGCAGTGGGATTCAGAAAATCTTGGGATAGTCAGAGGTAATGCACAGTACTCACTTGTCACTGGCAATATGCCTATAGTTACTATACTAGAAAACGGAGTTAAGCCAGTGCTCAGAATAGTCTGATGTGGTGCAATTTCTGCCATTGACTACTTTACCATACAGTTCCCAGAAGCTACACCATGGAAGGTTTACTAAATTGGTGGCAGGCATAAAGGGACGGGTTTTAGATCAAGTCTAGCAAAGTCTATTCTGAATCTAAAAACAAAAACTAAACCCCAGGGATTACAATCTCATTTAATTAAAATCTGAGGCAGTTTACAAAGCCAGACTTCTCTGAATGAAAGGAAGTCTAGGGATTTCTAGGAAAGAACTTTCTCTGTGATTAAACATTCATACTGTTAGGCTGGGAAGATGGTTCAGTAGGTGAAATGTTGGCTTTGCAAGCATGAGAGTCCAAGTTCAGATGCCTATCACCAATGTCAATTATTGATTGTCATAGAAAGAATAAACCAAGGAAGAGGATATTTTTCCAGTGTATAAAATAGATGTATTTTAAAATATTTTCTTAATTATTAAATATAATATAAAATTCGATTGTGATTGTTAATATTGTCCTTGAAGCAAACGCTTTGGTGTTGCTGAAATCTTAAACTTTGGAGCCTCCTGTCCCTGTTTCTCAAGTGCTGGTGTTGAGGGAAAGGATATATTTTATTTATAACTCATTAATATCTTTCTTAGATTGCCATTTTATTTGTCTTTGTTAGAGTTTCTATCACTGTGATGAAACATCACAGCCAAAGGCAACCTGGGGAAGAAGAGTGTATTTTGCTCACCGTTCCACATTAAACATTGTCAAAAGCAGTGAGGGAAGGAACTCCTTCTGTGCAGGAACCTAGAGGCGGGAGCTCATAGTGAGGCCGTGAAGGGGTACTGCTTACTGGCTTACTTCTATGGATTTCTAATCCTCCCTGTACCACCAGTCTTGGGATGGCACCACAGACAATGGACCATCCATCCACCATCACCCATCATCAATAATTAAGAAAATGCCTCATGCAGCCTGATCTTACGTAAAGATTTTCTTAACTGAGCTTGCCTCCTCTCAAATGGCTTTAGCTTGTGTCAGGTTCACATAAAATTATCCAGTACACCATCATTTAACATTGAATCCAGCCAAGGGGGAATTTAGAGTTTCCATTGTACCATAAAAGAAAAAAAAACACACAGAGAGAAGTAATTAATTCCCTTTGAAATTATTTAATGACACAGATTGCCTCTTTTCACTAACAATTATATAGATTTAGCGGTTTTCAGTTTCTCAGGCATTTCCGCTCTTATTGTGCTTCAATTTTATCACCGAGATTTTGCAGCTTTTTAATTAGCTTTGCTGCTATTTTTCTCCAATTGAGTATTTAAAAGCAATTTGAACTTTATGTGATTAAATCTAATGCATTGCTTTTCTTACCATCTTTCTTTGATTGACAGCTTAGGAAAATAGAAACAAATGGCATTGATGAAAAAAAATTCAGAGTGGCTTCATGTCCAGGAATTTTCAAATGCCCAAGTCTTCGACATGTTGGGTTCTTTGTCCAGTAGCGCTGTGTGAACAAGAAGCATCATCATTTTATAAATGGCCTGAGGGATCTCCATATATTTACAAATAATTTTCAGTCATAATTAACCACAGTGTCTGTTGTTTTTTTCTTTATGTAAACAGAACATAACTGGGCATTTTATAAGTCTTAATTTTATTATATTATTTTCAGAGGCTAATTTTCTTGGCATTAAAATGACTCTTATTGTTACAACTTTCTAGAGTGGTGGAATTTGTTCTGTGTCTTATCCACTCCTGCAATCAGCTATTATGGGGGACAGCAGAAGAGATAGGTGCACAGAGTGGTTTTACTGAATGTGCAGCAGATCGCACATCCAATTGCCAATTTATTTGGCTGTCAGAGCTCAATTGCATACAAGTGCTGACTGTCTGAATCCCATGGTACAAAAAAAAAAAAAAAAAGCAATCTCTATTGCTCAAGGAATGTCAGTTGTCTTGCCCTCTGCCTTGTATTTACATGTGTAGTTGCCAGAATAATGCTGCTGTTGTTTTAATAAATAAATGAAAAATTAAAGATGAGAGACATTAGAAATGGTAGGATATTGTGGTCATTTTTTGCACAGTTGCAAGATTTTGGTGCTATTGCTAAAACAAACTCAATGGTAAAAACACTAGACAGCTTACTTATATCAAGTGCAGTTAGCAGATAAAGGTTCTGAACTGGAACTGTGCACCGAGTGCCCCATGAAACAGATGAGAGTCTTGAGAACACATGGCACATTTAATTTGCCTTTGACTTCTATGCTACTCACCTCTTGAGCTGTTGATGAGTTCGTCTTGATTTGAGCCTGATTGGGGGATTTGTTACTTAGATACCCATGCAGAACGATGCAGTCTTGCTTTCTATAGAGCTTTTTTATTCTGCCAGTGAGCATTTACTTCAGCAATTGAACTGGGTATTTTGTTCAGCTAAAAGATCACTCACATCCTTTAAGTCTCTAAAATTATTAGATGCATTGTACTGTTTAGGAATTGAGTAGAAGAAAGGAGAAAAGTCTGAATTCCACTGCTTCCCCTCCCCCACTAACAAAGAAAGAAAAGCATGAACATTGAAATTAGTAGCTATTATGAGGTAAGGGTTGAAAATCTTGGAGTTCTGCTGTCAAATAGTCTTATTTAAGTGACTGTCACTCAGCCAATTTCATTAACTAGTTTTTATTAATTACTGCCTCTATTTTGTATCTCTCTGGTTTTATCTCTATCTTGGTCATCTCTATCTCCCCTTCCTTGCTATGGACCTGAAACAGGGTGACGGCACATACAAGAAAATCTCATTTCTGCTGAGCTGCTGAATTACCTATATTTTGTGAAGAACATATCTGGTTCTATTTGCCAGAGCTTTGAGAACATCAACCTGGCAATTTATTACTTATTAGCATGGTGCTTTTTACTTTATAAACTACTATTTCATGAAGTATTATTTATTCAGGTTGCATCTCAGTTTTAGCACCTTGTAACCTGGTCCTCCCAAGTATTTGTATCCACACACTTGTTTGCTCATCTTTAAAATAAGAACACTGAACCCTACCCAGAAACATATTTTGACAATTAAAATGAACATACAGTTTTTGATTTGTAGTAGTTGGTTAATATATACCAATTCACTTTTCTCTTCAAGACACTGCAAATAAACATAACAACAGAATGCCTCATTACTTATTATTTTATACTACCAAAGTCAACCACTGTGTATCACTGATGGAGAGTATTCACCATTGTAGGTTATACATGAAGCTATGGATCAGTGGTATGAATTCACAGTTCTGTCAAATTACTGGGTTGCTATCACAGTGTTAAATAATTTGTGTGAATTTGACCATGAGTAATGCTTTCCATCATATTGCTTCCTGTTTTCCCATCAGGAAGAAATCAATTTCTTTCTTTCTGTGCAATGAAGCTTTAGATGTAAGAGAAAATCAGATGAGGTATAAAGCCTTTATGAATCCCCCCACCCCCATTTTGAGATTCTGAGGTGAACTTTCTATATCTACACAGGGAATTCTTAAGTGTACCCTGGAGAGTTTCAGATAGAATACCAACAAGACATCTTATTGTCTGCCTCACAGCAAGAGAAAAACTTGCTCACCACAACAGGGGTCTATATAAAATGTATAAAGGCATACGAGCTTTATTTTTCTATGGGTTGCTGGATTCACTACAGTTTTTGAAGAGGAAAATGATTATATCATTAAGGATAAATCACATTTTTTTCTGGATTTTCAAATAAGCATTTTAGGAAAAGGTTTCATTTTCATATCTTGGCCACAATTCTATCAAGAACATTGGATGCAAGTCTAAATTTGTATTAGATGCTTTTGCAACCCAATTAATAGCCCACGGTGATGACTTCCTTTGAAACCATCATCCTTGTCAGGAACTCTGAGCTTCCTTTGAGGGTGGGAAACAGTGGAAGGATTTGATATATTCGGGCACTTAACACAGAACATCAATACACTTGCCGAGAAATGCCATCTGGAAGATAACTGCCCTTCGTTTCCTCATCTTGCAAGAGCAGAAAATCCACTGCAGCTGTTTGAGAACATTTCAGTGAGGCAAGGAGAAGCATTTGATTTGCATTTGATTTCATGGCTTCCCTTTCTGGGTCAAGATTTAAAGTTGCCAAATAATTTATTTAGAATGCTTTTATATAAGTATTCCAGCACTTGGATGTAATAAAATGTGACTTTATTCTCTCTTTTCCTCTCTTTTTGGAGATACCATCTTACAAAGCTCAGGGTATGTGTAAACTTCTTATGCAGGCAAGATAACCTTACCTTCCTGATCCTGTTATAGATTCTAACTCCAAATGTTGAGATTAAAGTCATGGACCTCCATATACCTGCTTAGGGGATATAATTTTATTTTTAACACACACATACAGACACACACACACACACACACACTTATTCCTAAACATAAACTGTTGAGTCTGTATACTCTTCTTTGTTTATGTTTTCATGGTTATCTGTTTGGCAAGTGACAACCAATTGATGTGCTCTTTCCAGGAGAAGATCATTGCTTCTGTTCCCAGCTTTTTGCAGTTGCCTCTAGTTATTTGCCGGTGGCTGAGGCCACGGAGGCATTATCTTTAATTTTAGCATGTTCCTTTCATTAAACTCACACATAGCAAGTCAGGTTGGTGAGAGTTTACAGTTGTAGCTTCCGATTTTACTACAAGATACAAGCTCACAGTAAACTTCCCTGTTCTCTCTGGCTCTTACAAACTTTCTGCTACCTCTTCTCAGTGGTACCTGAGCCTTAAGCGTGGGGGTGTTTTATAGATATAATTGGAGGTTTCATTGTAACAAGTACAGTGTTCATTAGTATGTGATCAAGGAAAGAATTGGGTAGTTGCTCTTTCTATTGGTAGTTGCTTCTAAGTGGCTCTAGAAATAA
This sequence comes from Arvicanthis niloticus, assembly GCF_011762505.2. Taxonomy (NCBI): domain Eukaryota; kingdom Metazoa; phylum Chordata; class Mammalia; order Rodentia; family Muridae; genus Arvicanthis; species Arvicanthis niloticus. The sequence goes on along the minus strand of NC_047664.1, from coordinate 52,435,116 downwards.
AAGTTATTCCTGGTAACATCAAGATGCCACTTCCTTTTTCATTTTCACTGACTTACATTGTATAGAAGCTCCATGATCTATGATGCCATAACAGAATAAATGCAGAAGGGATGAAAATCTATATTCTATTAAGCTAGATGCTAAATATAGGCTTCAGGGAACACAATATGTTTATTATTGTTGTTAAAATGAATATATATTTCAAAAACCTTCTGTATTTTAATTATAATATACTAAATTTTAGTGCTCACAAGTTATATAAAATGTTTTCTGGAACTTTTGATGGTTTTAAGGGGTCCATGTTGCCATAGGATTGAAATGTTTTTAAAAAAGGAAAGTCGGGAGCAGGGGCAACGCTTCCAATGCTGTCTTCAGATACATTGACATTCCATATGAGAATGCATGCAGGATAATAGACGTAGGATATTGTGACTAAATTAATTTCTAAATTCAGTTTTCATTCACATTTCAAATTCTACAATAGCATCCTAAGTCCTAAAAATTGGGAAATGTGGGTAACGTAGACCCACATCTGGGAAAAAACACAATGTAATATGTAAGAATAGTCCATAGTCTTTACTAATTTCATGTAAAACCATCTACTAGACATGTTAACAAAAGTCAACCATGTTGCAAACTAATTTATAAGCATGTATAAAATAATTACATAATTTTGGTAAAGTATATTGACACATGTCTACAACCCCAGTGCTTGAGGTAGACTAGCATGATGTTGAGGCTAAGATGAGCTACATAATGACTTTGTATTTAAATTGGAATGTGGAGAGATTTTTTTTTAATCCATGTACCATCACAATCATCACAACCAACCAACCAATTAGCTAATTTTCCATGTTTTGGTGTGAGAGCTTGAAAAAAAAAATATCTGAAGCACTTGTTGGGATAAATACATCAAGTAATAGGTAGTAATGCAAAGAGTTTTAAATAAGTTTCCTAGAAAAAATTAACATATCAAAATATTCATAAAATTTGTAATAAAAATAACTGTAAAATAAAATTGTATAACATTTGAGAAGTAAATATGATATAAACTCCTTAAGAACACCCAGGAAAATGCTTTTTGTGTATTCATGGAGTACTTGACAGAAGTTTTAAAGGATGTTCTTCAGCATTCCTAAGCTCTGGACCTTTTTTTATACCTGGACTTTAGCTTTTCTTTAAACGTACTTGATTTCCGTGTAAGAATAGATTTTGTTATCTGACCATGTCATTAGCTTTTAGATTTAGAGAGCTCTATGAGAACAAGGTTGATCCCTTTTTAATTTTTTTTTATACCTAGAATGATGCTTGACATATTGTAAACTACTGGGTAGATATTTATTGAATGAATATCTTTATACTTCAATTAAAAAGTACATAAAAAAGGACAGAGGTCATAATGAAGGAGAAGGAAAGAATTTCTGATAAGACAATATTAGTGGACATGGAAATCTAGGCTTACAGCTAGCTCTCATACCACTCTAAGTGAAAGACATTAAGAAACATGGGGTTTATCATGGATAGAGAGCATTGTTTTGATATAAGAAAAAATGGGAAAGAAAGATGAAGTAAGAATTTCTTCATGGTAGGCTAAAAACCCAGAATTTGATATAAAATACTAGGAATTTTATTTTGTTTTTGTTGTTTTGTTTTGTTTTTTTTTTGTTTTGTTTTGTTTTGTTTTTGTTTTTCGAGACAGGGTTTCTCTGTGTAGCCTGGGCTGTCCTGGAACTCACTGTGTAGACCAGGCTGGCCTCGAACTCAGCAATCCACCTGCCTCTGCCTCCCAAGTGCTTGGATTAAAGGCGTGCACCACCACTGCCCGGCAATACTAGGAATTTTAAAGGATTAGAAATTGCCAGTGCTGTGAAGTTAAGATAATGATTTAAAAATGATGTCGGAGAAAAGTCAATTCTCACTTATAAGTAAATGCTTGAAAAAGGAGTCGGGGGTGATATACAGAGGGTCAGGAAACAAAACAGTGGTATGTAGCAATGGGGAATGGGGAACTGAAGGTAGTCACCAGACAGTCCCAGATGCCAGGAAAGCAAGAGACTCCCAGGAACCAATGGGTAGGAGATTAGCTGAAATACCCAACAAAGGAGGGGGAGAACCTATAGAGACCATATCCAGAGGTTAGACAAGGCCTGTGGTTGGGTGATGAGTCCACCCACTCATCTCCAAATTTTTAACCCAGAATTGCTTCTGTCTAATGGAAATACACAGATATGTATGGAGCAGAGACTGCCTCACCTGGGAATTCATCCCATATACAGACACCATATTATTGCAAATGACAAGAAGTGCTTGCTGACAGGAACCTGGTACAGCTATCTCCTGAGAGGCTCTGCCAGAGCCTGACAAATAAAGAGGCAGATGCTCATAGCCAACCACTGGACTGAGCATGGGGACCCCAATGGAGGAGTCATAAAAAGGACTGAAAGAGCTGAAGACGTTTGCAACCCCATAGAAAGAATAATATCAACCAAACAGACAGCCCCAGAGCTCCCAAGGACTAAACCACCAACCAAAGAGTATACATGGAGGGACCCATGGCTCCAGCTGCATATGCAGCAGAGGATGGCCTTATCTGGCATCAATGGGAGGAGAGGCCATTGGTCCATCCAGTGAAGGCTCAATGCCCCAGTGTAGGGGACTCCCAGGATGGTGAGGGGTAGTGAATGGGTGGGTAGGGAGCACCCTCATAAAAGCAGGGGTTATGGGATGGGAGTTTGAGGAAGGGAAACTGAGAAAGGGGATAACATTTGAAATTTTAATAAATAAAATATCCAATAAAAATTTTATAATAATAAAAAACACAAAGGCTACAAGACATGTAAGGATATACTTAATTAAGAGCATAGGGCTTGCACAAAGTATGAGTAGCGTATGGAGATAAAATTTAGAAGGTTTCCTAAGAGTGGACATTGTTAGAAGTATTTATGCAAGAAAGAAAAAAAAATCACTTTATTGAGTGTTTGTAGAATTAAATACATTCAGTGTCCTAATGAAATATGGCTGCGATGTCCAAAAGTGCCACCTGGTTTTTCTTTAAAGCCTAATAAGATAATTGTTTTGTATTTCTTTGCAATTTACTTTATAATAGGTCATTTGTACCTTATATTTATTAAATGCAGTATCAATTTTATTATTTTTTAAATTTGAGTAAAGACACGTAGTCATATAATAAAAGTAAATCAGAAGATTTTACCATAAAAATGTAATATATAGACACAAAATGATGAAAATTACCTAGTATTTATGAGCCCTTAGAATTACTCCATGTGGTTGCCAAACAAAAACAAACAGAGAATTAAACAGAAAACTTTTGCTTACTAGATTTTGTTGTTAAGAACACCAGTAATTCAAATAAAAACATGGCTTGTTTTTTGTCATTTTTTAAAAATTTTTGTTTTTTGTTTTTTCTTTTGAGTACATTTTTTCAATATGCAAATACTTATTGGATATTTATTATATGGGGGGGGTGTATACCACTCTCTAAGGAATGAACTCAAATGTGATGAAGTTCCTATCGTAAAGAACTGCATGTTTTCACAAAGGAAAACATGTAATAGATGAACATGTAATGGTGTAAGCAACAAAGGAGGGACTGGTAAGATACAGAGGCAGCATAGTACCTGCCTGAAGACAGCTTAGAAATTCCCAGTGTAGAATTCTGCCAGGCTTGTAGTCTTAGGAGAAAATTGCCTAGTAAATTGTAGGCTGAAACCATTCTAGAATGATCTAGCTGTATGTAAAAAGACAGCGAGGCACGAAGTAGTGTAGTCTGTAGGAAACTGCAGGAAATCAAGTTTCTGAAATGTAGAAGGGCGGAAAATGCCATATGTAATTGCTAAAAAATCAGAAAGGCTTTCATGCAATATGGACAGTGTAGCACCAGTGAAAAACATCAAATTAGTGTTCACTGAAAAACTTTACTGAATTAGGAGGATGCAATTGAAGGATTGCATATTGGAAAAGTTTACAGATATATGTTTGTGTTTTTAAATCATAATGGATGCAATAGGTGGAAAGAGAAAATGCCCTGGAGATGTAGCTCAGTGGTAGAATGTTTGCCGTCCAGGCAGGATACCTTAGCTTCAATTCCCAGGACAGCGTAAACTAGATGTGGTTAAACATTTCTCGGCACTAGAAAAGTGCAAAGAGATGTTCAAGGTCCTCTGCAGCTAGCATTCAATACAGGAGAATCTGTATCAACAACAGCGAACAGTTGACAGCTGTGGCCAATGAGAGAACTTAGAGGTCAATGCACTTCTATTGTGAGCCTATTTACCTGAGTTCTAGCCTTTGATCCCATAGTAGAGGGAGCCCATTACCAACTCCAAAATGTGTCCTCTGTCATCCACATATGAGCTATGGCACATAAGCAGATTTAAGTAGCACTAATAGTAGCAGTAGTAATAGTAGCACTGGCGGTGGTGGTGGTGGTGGTGGGTGGTAGTAGTGGTAGTAATGGTACTAGTAGTAAAAATAATGCTATGACTAGTGATATAGCAGTAGTAGTCATACTCATAGAAGTTGTGGTGGTGATGGTAGTGATGGTGATAGTTGTATTGGTGACAGTAATGAGTTGATGCCTATAAACCTGATATTGAGAGGTTTGATACTGAACCATTAGAGTCAGGTGAGGAAGAGTCAGGTCATAGCACACTTGCCAACCTCCCTAATAATAAGTAAAATTATTATTATTATTATTATTATTATTATTATTGTAGTTGTTGTTATTTTTTAAATGACATTTTTTGCTTTTTACATTTGATGCTTTTAAACAAGTCTTAACAGTCATAAGATGGAAAAGATATACTCAAATCCTGAGCAAAATAAGCAATCAGTATGGTAAACATGTAGACGTTATATTCGGATGAATATGGTGATGATAGAGAAAGGCAGCTTTGAGAACTTCTTAACAGTAAGCATGTTCATCATTCTGCTGTTAAGTATTTGTAACAGTTGTGTTGAAACCACATAGGAGTACAGCATGCACCACACTGATGCAGAACAAGGAACATTGCTCCCTGAGTATTTTTCCATTTGAAAGAATCAATGTTCTCTAAGGTCACTAGGTAGGTTTAAATTTTTAAGACTTTTTCAAGAGTTACCTTCACAATGCCACTACCTATATATGCACTTAATGTTTCATAAAGAAACATATTAACATTTCATGGTAATTAAGTTAGGATGGTAGCCTGTTTAGAGGGCCATGGTATATTTAAGCAGGGAACACTAGTCATGAATTGGACTCTGTAATGACATTAATAAGGACATTTCATATTAAATTGCCTACAGCTGACAGTCTTCCTGTTGCTTTGAGAATAGTTAGTATTATTGCTTCCTTAAGGAGCCATGAAAAGAGGCAAGTTAATTCCCGCAGCTAATTTTCTTGTACATTAGCCTCCATGGTGCAATCTAATCAGTTATATCAGATGGAGCTGATCATTGATTTATTTTACTTTGGGGATGTTTAAAATCTCAAGTCTCATGGCGGCAACCACTGACACACCATGTCTTCCCTTAAAAGAGGTCCTTGGACTGTGGGCTTTTCTTTTGTATACTCTGAGGATGTATCCTCTTCCTAAATCCATCTATTTCACTCAGCTTGCCTCTTCTGAAAGCTTAGTGTTCTGGCCTGTGACCTACATAACACCTTGGAGAGGGACTGTGAAATGAAATTTTATAATCTCAGGTCAAATGGAGCTCTGCCTTTTTTATCCATGTGTCTATACTTCAGTTCTTTTCTAAAACCACACAAGTGTGCAATAGTTGAAGCCTTAAAAATATGTCTTAAAATAAGAGATTTTCAAGGAAAAGGTACTATGTGTTTTCAAGTACAAACCAAATTATATTTACATCACCTTCAATGGTGATTTGTTAAATAAAGCAGTTTACATTTATATAAATACCTCTTACTTGGGTGACTATGTTGGTAGTATTTGCCTTTATTCTAATGTTGCAGAAAGCACTGAAAATATAGACATGTTGTAAAGACTACTAGTAAAGAAAATTATACTGATGGTCATCGTGAACACTAATGCCAAGGGCTTGAAAGACGTCAGTTTGTAACGTATATGCTAAGTATGAAGATTTGTGTTCAATTCCTAAGAACTCAGGTAAAGAAAAGCCAGGAGTGATGGCACACAATTTTGATCCCAAGGATAAAGAGAAAGAGACGTGGATTCTTGGGACCAAGTGGCCAGCCATTCTAGTCTATTGATGAGATTGAGATCAGGAAAATATCTTGTTTTGTAAAAAGTAAAGTGGATGTTATTAGGGATGACAAAGTTGTCCTGCCTTTTTCACATGTACAGGCAAATGCATGTATGTATATCTGCACATAACATCAACATTGCAGAACTTTTCAAAGTAATCTTCTATTAAATAAAATGAAATACTTCTAGTGGGAACATAGGACCAGGAAGAAAACTTGTATGCAGAAATTATTTTCTATCACACATATTACTGTCCTGACTGTTGTATTTGAGTACCTGAATCCTTAGGGTTCTCTTGGCCACTCCTATTTGCTTGTTTGTATGGAATTTGTAACAGATATACACTCTGTGCTAGGACTCATATATAATGCATATATCAAGACCTTACCTTTGAGGCACCTTGGTTCATAGGAGGGGATGACTGCCTCTTGGGAAAACAGAGGTAGGCACAGGGCATGGGGGAATTGCATACAAGGTGCATGTCTACTTGGTTCATTGAATCATGTTTGATGGTCAGGACTGTGAATGTTGTAGGAGGTGAAGATGCAGGCTGAAAGCAACCAAATATCCTCTTCTAAAAAGTACCAAATAACCAAAGATTCAGTAATGAGTTTAAAATGCACGAAAGCAAGCAAAAGTTGCAGAAAAAAAAAAAAAACCTGGTTTGTGGAACTTATAATAACCAGTATATAGCATTCTTATGTAAAACATATCTATTTTGGGTAGAACAGTTCAGCCCAAGTCAGTTAAACAAGCATTACTGAATATATATTCTCTCCCTTTGGAGCTTTAAAACTTGAGTAAATTTCATTCTTTGCATAATTCAAAAATCTTTTCCTCCCAAGAATCATTTTTCCCTCAACTTGTAGCATGGAACTTAACTTCTCCCAAATCATTACTGTGCTGTTAATAGTTTTTTACTAGTAACTGACACTTCATAGACTCAAGGACCATCTAAGCAAGCAAATGTATTCTTGCTAGTGAGTTCAGGGTCAAAAATAAAATGAGCTTTCAAGAGAGAAGGTCACATACAGGTAGCATAAAGTAAGTCCTATAAAGCACAATCCTCTATGATTTTTTTGCAGGCTCTGCATAGCAGATGTATTAATAGTTTAGTATATATTTTCAAGGTTAGCATTTTCTCCTGCTTTTCCCTAAAATGAATGACACAGTAGAGCTCTGAAATAATTTCAAAAATTAGAAATAATTGAATATAACTCAAATTAACATCATAAATTAACCAGTAGCTGATGTAATGAGACACTGGTGCCTCTTTAATAGCATGCTAATCATGTTAAAAGATGAATATAAAAATAATTGGGGTTAATAGTCTTGTCGCTGTATCTTATGGTGCAGGTTTATAATCCCGGAAATGAGAAAACATGAATAATGAGAATCACAGATCCAAGACAACTCAGGAATTGAAGGAGGTGAGGCCTCAACGTAAAGAGTAAAAGTAGGGCTGACAATATGTATTTAGTAGAACCTTAGGTGAATATTAGAGGCCTGGATTCAATTTTAATTACTACAAAATTGTGTGTGTGTGTGTGTGTGTGTGTGTGTGTGGCCTGTGTGTTTGTTTCAGGTATTACATTATATGGATGCAGGAAAGTTCAAGAAAAAAGTATCCCGAATCAGAAAACATTCAATTAAACCTTAGTTCATGTCAAGAGTTAAATTTCTAAGTAGATTAATGTTTGGAAGTTTTCTAAGGTCCACCAAGATTAGTTTGTGTGCTAAGTTATAAGTGGAATAGTTTACGAGCAAGGTAGAGAATTGTGAGGCTGGACACCATATTTATCAAAGATTTTGTAAAGCTGAACTGAATTTCCAACAGTTCGGCAGCACACATATTTTTTGAAGTACAAAAAGAAAATTGAAATTCACTGTTCATTCAGAAGCCTCTGGTAATTGTTTGCTGTCTTATCTGAAGTTATAAAAGTTGTTTTAGATAAAAAAAAATACCAGCTAAGGAGCCACAGGGAATCAACTGAGAGTTAATGAAGGAGAGAATGTGTAATTAAGACAGTTTAATAACAGTCACTGGAAGGATGTTGATTTGGGACAAAGTGAAATAGAACCCTGGTTACAGATGCACAGCAGGATAGAGAATGTGGTTGTTGCTAACCAGCTACAGATTCTGTCTATAGTGAGGGAGGCATTACAAACACATTTCACTACCTCTACTAGATGAGAACTTATTTAGAGGTTAACACTAACCAAAGAAATTAAGGCAAATTGATGTATGTTGATTGATCCTTTATTAGGGATACCTTTCAACAACATGATATAGCTGTTGCTGCTGTTCATAAGTGTTTAGCATTTCTTTGTTGTGTTTGGTTGCTATAACAAAAACAGCAGAGACTCAGAAACTTAATCACAGTACAAGAAGTTGGAAAGCTCTAAAATTCTTCTGTGAGGTGGAACACAGTCTACAATCTCTTCTCCTAGATTATTGGCGGTTTCCCGTGTTTGTATTCTCATGTTCTCTTCTTTGTGCATTTTAAAAGAATTATCTTTAATCTTTTTTACAGTCCAGTAGTTATCCACCTCCTGGTCTAGCCTTTGATAGTTCCTCATTCTAATCCTCCTCCCCAGTTTCCAAGAGGATGTCCCTACCCACACCCAACTCCCCACACCTCCAGGCCTCCTCACCCGCTGGGGACTCAAGTTTCTCAAGGGTTAGGTGCATCTTTTCTCACGTAGGCCAGACCAGGCAGTCCTCTGCTTTATATATGTAGGGAAACTCAGACCAACCAGTGTATGCTGCCTGGTCCGTGGCTCAGTGTCTGAGAGATATCAGGGATCCAGGTTAGTTGAGACTGCTGGTCTTCCTATGGGTCACTTTTCTCCTCAGCCTCCTCCGGCCTTTCCCTAATTCAACCACAGGGGTCCCCAACTTCAGTCCATTGGTTGGATGTAAGTATCTGCATCTGTCTTGGTCAGGTGCTTGTTGGGGCCTCTCAGAGGTCAGCAGTGAAATGCTCAACAGTGGGGAGAGGGAACTTGTCGAGTTCCAGTAGAAAGACAGGGCATCAAGTGGAGGGCTGGCGTTGCCATCCCACAGTGAACAACTCTAACCCAGAATTGATTTTATCTGAAGTAACTGCAGGGATAAAAATAGAGAAGAGACTGAGGGAAAGGCCGTCCAATGAACAACCCAAACTGGAATCCATCTCAAGGGGAGGCTCCAAGGCCTGGCACTGTTATTGATGCTATGGTGTTCTTTGTTCATTTTCAGCAGACAAATAGCAAGTTCTTTGTCATCACTGCTGGTGGTGTTCTTTATAATCCCATCATAAGGACCTCAATCTAATGGCCCCATCTACCTCTGGGGGAATTCTTACAATTTTCATTTCCAAATACTGCCGTATTAGATGCACAGTCTTTGGGAAGAAAATTTGCAGTGCATGTCTCTGCTAGAGCTGACAGATAAAATACATGCCACTGGCTTCAAACTGAATATTAGATAATGAGAATATTTTAAACTGAGATATTTTATATTGTTTATGGCAATTGCAAAGGGTGTTTGTATTCCACAGGAAGGGGAAAAAAAAGAATCAACTACCTGTACCCTTGTTGCTTTCAGAGACAGAATCACCAATCAAAGATGGTACACAGGCTGGACTTAGACCTTCCTACACATATGTAGCAGATGTTCAGTTTGACCTTTATGTGGGTACTGAATAATTGTAATGGGGGCTATCCCCAAAGCTTTTTCCTTTATGTGGGATATGGTCTTCTAACTGGCTTGCCTTGTCTGGCCTCAATGTGATAGGAAGCTCCTAACCTTGCAGAGACTTGAAATGCCATGTTGTATAGATTTCCAGGAGAAGCTGGCTTTGATATGAAGGAGAGGGGAGATAGGGAAAAGACTGTGTGTGTGGGAGTGGTGGCTGGGAGGAGGAAAGTGAATTGGATGTAAAGTAAATAAGTAAAACAAAAATTAAATTAAAAATAAGTAAAATTTAAAAATTTAAAAAGAAATATTTTAGCGTAAATATACTCTTATAATATGGAATATCCATATAATGATTACACTAACATATTATTGGTTATTTATCTTTAATTAAGGTTTGGTGGTATAATCTCTCTTTTTGTTGTTGTTGGTGTTGTAGTTGTTGTTGTGGTTGTCATATCTAGCCCTTTATTAGTGAGCCAGAGGCCTTTCTCTAGTCTAAACTGGAGAATATTCATTGCAAACTTGAGGGAGGCTATGATTGAACTAACCATGACAGTTCCGACAAAACCTGCATTATAAATCAGTTCATTTGGAATATTGTAATGATCTGCTGTGTCAGAGAGATGACCATATTTCAGTTTCAGGTGTTGGTTACCTTGATCATCTTATTATTGGAATGCCTAACAGGATTGTTTAAATACACTTAGCTGAAAGGCATGTCAAAATTAATTTTCCCTTACATACATAAAGACTGGAAAGGGCAGAGTGGTTTTCATTCTGGGCATGTTTTCCTGACAAGGTCACTGGGAGTGATTGCTAGGGATAGAAGTGGCCTCCGAGAGATTTTCTTTATTTCACATTTGAGGGCTCTGTAACAGATACTTAATAAAAAAGTTCAGTATACCTCACCAACACAGCACAGAGAACTTATTTCACCTTATGGGGTTTCATCTTCTTTGTTCCCCAGCTGAGATAGCTTCATGCACACTGCCTGTATTTAATTATTGGGTAATAGTTATAATAGAGACAGTGTTATCAAGATGGTTAGCCTGCAACATAGCTTCATGAGCATGTGGTTCACCTTAACCCTAGCCCCATATTTTACAGATGAAGGTGTGCAAGTGCAGAAAAATTAACTAGCATTGCAAAAATATGTTACCGATTTTAAATTCTTTTTATCACTAACTTCATTGTCTTCATTATTTTACTGTTTTCTCATATGAACCAACAAAAATCATGAGCATCTATTTAAAAATTCAGTTTGTTCTCAAGAACACTGTCAGTTTGCAGCTTAACACTCTGGAACCTGAAATCATTTTAGTTAAAAAAAAAAAAAAACAACAGCAAAAAAAACAAACAAACAAACAAACCAAGCAATCCATGTCTCTATGTGAGTACAACTTAATTGCCAAATTTTGTCAGTTATTTTGTCACAGAGCTAGGCAACTTTGGAGCAAGCAGAAGGAAAAGTTTAGTTTCAGTCAATTTCTCTGAGTCCCAGTTTTATAAAGTCATTGACATGTTAGCCATCTAAGGCTCTATAAGCATCCAGGAAGAAGAAAGAATGTGAGGGGAGAAGAGGTGGCTTGCAGTCTACAGTGTCTGGGGTCTGCAGCCTGTACTGCATCTCCTCAATTGTTGAAGCACAGGTTTTTATATTTTCTATTTTATGCGTATAAAAGCCTATTGTCATTTTTCTTCTAAAACTCCAGTGGAAAAAAAATAAGTATTTCAAAGAAGTTTTGCATTGGCACTTAAAGAGTCAAATTCTTTACTTACTAAAATAATGAAACATATCATGCATTTGGTTATTTGAGAGGATTTGTTTTTCATTGACATTTATTAAAATCCTTAAGCAAATTATGGGTAATAAAATAAGTAGCTGTAAATTATGTCTTTATTTATTCCCAGGTCAAAATGGTTGTTGATGGTCATTGACTTCCAGACTCCTGGGAACATGTTCCCATAAGAGAGTACCTAGGAACACAGTACCGTCTTTCTGTCACTTAGAGTCTATAAATAAAAAGGCTATTATTTATAATTTATAAACAATCTCTGGGAAAACAGAACTTACTTTAAACCCACAAAAATTTTAAATAGATTTTTATTTTATATACTAGGAGACATTAGACTTGAAGAACCTGGCAAAGACTGATTATAATAGCTAAGGTTAAATATTTGCACAAAATATTAGTGATTAAATATTTTCACCAATTATACTAGCAAGTTTTTTAGTCCTATAGAGTTCTCAGTGAAGGTAGAAGTCATATTCAGAAGTGGGGTTAATTTTTCTAAATAGAATCTGCCCTATAATAAAGGACATTATTTTTCATGTTCAGTCTTCATGATTCCACTTCTCACAGACTGGGCACTGATTCCATGACATAAATTGACATAAATTATGTCCAGACTGCTTCTTTTCTGACATAGGATGTTTACTATTCAGATTTTAGTGGCAGTTTTAAAGATTAGACAATGCAACATTTATTAATTTTATCAAAAGTCTCTAATCTTCTTTAAATTACTATAAATACATCTTCCTATGTATCTGAACACAATGTTAGATGCCAAAATGTTAACATATATTAGAATACCTCCCTTGCTTTCATAGCAAGTTCTGCAAAATAACTTAAATAGTAGTTTTAGTTCATATTTGGTAGAACAGGAAAGTATTTCTTTTTCTGTAGTACACTGGACACATAAGGTGTATACTAGAAAAAAATAAATGCATATATTAATAAACTTATTTTTAATTGAGGTAGAATCAGAAGATAGGTTGGAAAATGTTTACTAATGTATGGAGAATTGATATAACATCTTCTTTTACCCCAAAGAAAAAAGGGGGCAATTTTAGTAAATCTACTGAAAGATGAGAACTGGAGGTCTTTAATTATGCATACTTTGTTGACTAGTAGTTACCTGGCCTTTGCTAACTAGATGACAGTAATGGACAGAAAATTACCAGTGGTACCGGGCTCAGTATACATGTTAATCCAAGAACTTCAGCTGCATAAATACAGTGATGAAGAACAAGGAACTGGTCAGCAATTACAGCTGGGACCAGATTCTGTAGCCTCCAAGTCTTTGAGGGGGAACTAATTGCCTATAAAATGAGTAAGAATTCTTTTAGATTGTTTTTAGACATATTGTTTTTACTGCCTTGTGTCTATGTGTGTTTGGGGGTGGAGTATGTCTTTTTAAGACATTCTATTATTTTTCACTGCTTGTGCAATAGGTAGAAAGTGAAACACCAGTTTCATTTATCCAATGCTACTCTAGTGGGTCAGCTTCAGACCTCTGTACTCAACAGAGTCAGATCCTAATGTACTCAACTTGGACCTTGCAGTGTATTATGAAAATCATTGACACCTTTCATTGGTTTTTTTAAAAAAAGGAAATGGAAATGTTTTTAAAAAAAACAAAAACAAAAACAAAAAAACCTTTCTTTGATGGTCAGATGCAACTGGAGATCAACCTGGAAATATCAAATGTTTATTCAGAAGCCACACTACTAGCACCTGGGCCTTCAGAAATATGTTGTTTGGTAAGACTGATGATTTCCATGTTAAGATTGATCCAGTATGCCTCATTGAAGCACAGTTCTCAATATTGTTTTCCACAATTCTCAATATTCCCAGTTGGCTACTTGTTTCAAGGCTTGCTTCAGAATGAGTGCATACATGAGTTTGTGTTTTAGGTGCATCTTGCTAATCTCAATATTTTCTCTTCAGAGATAGTGGCTTTTTAAAGCTAAAAAAAGGGGGGGGGGATGTTCATTTGCTAAAGCAGTGAAGTCAGTGTCCTAGAACAATGCTGAGCAAGTTGGCATAGAGCTGAGAGAACAGTGGGGAGGTCCCAGGAATACGGATAGGAGAAATCTGCAGCTGTCCTTGAAGGTTGGAAGAATGAAGCAACAGTACCCCGATTCTTAGCTCTAACTAGTGCACAGTTGACTATTATACAAGAAATAGATCTAGAAACTAAAGTAAAAAGAGAAAGGACCTTTCCTATTTTTCCCTGCATGGATTTGAAATAATTTAAGAGGTAGGCTAGGACTGGTTAAAATACATGGATATATTTGTTAAAGTGGGCAAATATTTGTAACTCTTCATTGTTAATGAATGTCTATCTATCTATCTATCTATCTATCTATCTATCTATCTATCTATCTATCTATCTTATTCTATTCTATTCTATTCTATTCTATTCTATTCTATTCTATTCTATTCTATTCTATTCTATTCTGGTAATATTTAAGAATAATGGGCTCTGCATGTAAGACTAAGTTCTCTCTCTCTCTCTCTCTCTCTCTCTCTCTTCACACACACACACACACACACACACACACACACACACACTCACACATACTTCTCAATAATAATAAAATTTCAAAAAGCACAAAATGCAGAAATCCCTGACAGTTACATATATTGCTCTTATTCAACAGGAGTACATTTTAAGTGTAAGAATAACCTGAAAGTAATATTGAATTTTAGGAAGGAAAAAGAATGAAGAGAAAGACATAGATTGAAGAAGTAGGTTTTTCAGGTTGTTCAGTGTCCAAAATTATATACTTTAAAAACCCACTTCACTTCAAGAGGCTTTGAAGTCTGTTTGGAAGAACAAAGTACCCCATAATAGCCCTAGTGACAACCCTAGTTTTTACTTACTTTTTCCATCCGTTTCATCTTCTCGCTCTTAAATTTTTTTGTAAATCACTTTCTGATCCCCATTACCTATGTCTATATTGGATTTCCAGAAATAGTTCTTAACATGCACAGTCATGCTTTCCCTGAGGCCCAAGTACCAGATACATGTTTTATATCTCCTCTCCCCATTACATGTTGAACACTATGTACTTTGTATCACCCTGTTAAATGAAAACCCATGTTTTCCTGTCACTGCCCAGATAAAAACACAGAGACTCAGATAGTTAAATCTACAAATTCAAGGTGACACTAATTGGAATACTCAAAATCTGACCCCAAAGTTGAAATCTGTCTTACATGTTGCATTATAGTTAATGATTTTAAAAACTAATTGTTTTCAACTTGTTAAAGATTGAAAATTTTGTATTATAGGCTTTTCAGTTTTTCCTGGTGTCTTTGTTTTATCACATACTGCATGCTACCTACTGTATACAACTTGAAGTCAGAAACTACATTTTATACTTTTCAAATAAATGAAGTCCTGTTCCATAGTAGGGAGGTGCTAAATTGCTGATGACATAGATGTGAGTGAAATACAGTTTATTAGTAAATTAATGTATTGATAGATGCAATCAACAAAGCAAGTTTCTTCTTTGCATTTGTGTAATTCCGAATGAGGCTATTTCAGGTTGTAACTTTTATTCTCCTGTGATCAAAAGGTGTTAATGATTTCATTAAATCCAGACAGAATTAATAAGCAAAGCAGCAATTAGTATTTGGACTGTCTGATTACATATCCTGTGCAAAATGTGATAGAGGCAACAACTAAGATGTGCAAAGCAGAAGTAAATAATGAATACTCATTACCATTTTCCTACATGCTTGACATCAGCACTGCCACCTTGTTTATACTTCCCAAATCAAGCACTAATATTTAAAAAAATAAAAGCTCATTATACAAGAGACTGTGTTATGTGGATAATGACTTTTTTCTCATACATTTTGTAATTTGAAATGTGTTAGTTTTCTTAATTTATGATTTTGGGAATGAGTATCCAAGCATTAAGTGTTGATGCATTGGCATGGCAGAGACAATCATAACAGAGTTTAACAAGGGGTGTTCGAGGTGTAAGGGTTAAGATACATATTGAGGGTTAGTTAAACAGTTATTTCATGTGCAGGCACAGAGCCCAAACTCTTTATCTGGGCTTCACGCTTACTGGTAGATGAACATAAATAATTAAAATAGGTCTTAGGATCATTAAGAAACTCAGAGAATGGTAGAAGAAGCAAACACCTAAATACAATGACAACATAAAAGAATTATAAACACATGTACAAAGATAAATAGAAGATTGCAAAACCATGAGAAAATAGATTTAAATTAATTACTTATTAATAGTCATTAAAGACATTAATAATAGGTTCTCTCAAGGGTTAACTCTTGAGTATGATGGCTGCTCTTTCTCATTTTTTCCTAGTTTTCTTACTTTCTAGGTAAACATGTCTTTTAAGTTTTTGCAATTTTTATTGTCACCTTCATGTAATCTTATAAGACTCAAGTACCAATTTAATATCCTTGCATCACTTAAATGAGCTTTGAGTCAGCTGAGTTATTATTTAAAGTGCAACTACTTTTTCATCCCTCATGCATCTCTGATGGATTTTGAGAAATTCTCTCTACTAGGAACAATTTCCTATCATAGTGTGACTTGATGTCCATGGAAAACACATTCAGATTACAGCAGAGCCACTGAAAATTATGTACTGCTGATTAATTAATCCAAAGGACCACCAGTTGTACACAACTTGTCAGTATTGTAATATCCAGATAAAGTATTTCTCTTTATTAATATTTTAGCTTTTTGTAATTTTTTAGTGTCTAAATAAACGTTTGTGTATTGTTGCGTGGATGTTTTCATGTGTGTGAATGTACATATGTGTGAGGGATTGGTTTACCTAGAAAACAGAATGCTTTCCCCTGATCCTAACTTGAGATTCTATTTGTTTAAACAGTGCACCATTGGTGATTCTGATCATAAATGTGTATTCTGAGGGCCCATCTCACTATAGGTCTGTCCTTTCAGATCTGCTTCTGAGTAGGAAGTAAAAAATGTGAAGTTGGAAAACTGTGCTGAGCTCTGGAGCAGAATAACTCTCCCATAATTTGGTTATTTGTTATGTACTTATAATTTATTATTAAAAATAAAAAGGATTAGAACATCATGGGATTAGAGATAAGGTTGTACAATAAGGAAATTAAAGCAGAGCATACGCTTGCAAGTAAAACTGCAGCAGTATCTGTCTCTTTTATGATGACATGTTGATTCTTTCTCTCAATGATGCTAAATTGCATTGATGCCTTCTAATTTCCAGAGACAGTGACCTTTGTGATGACTTCAAAACAGAGAGGATAAGATGGCCTGGAAGACTTTGAAAAACTACATTCAATATTAAACGGTCTATGGTCATTATTTATTGATTTATGCATTTTAAGGAAACACATTTTTTATATAAAAATCACATTATAACCTTGTAATGCTTATTGTAACAAGATTTTGTGTGTAAATTGACCAACAAAAGGAGCATTAAAGACAGTATGGTCCATCTCACTGTAGGCCTGTCCTTTGAGATCTTCTTTAACTAAAGTGTCTCTCACAGTATTGCCAAAAACAAACAAACAAACAAACAAACAAACAAATAAAAACCAAAAAACATATTTTTAGAAACATGTGCCATTTTTGTGTCTTAACTTATTTCATTAAAAATATTTTAGGAATTGTGGGGCATTTTGTCCTTCCCCTAGACAAAGTTCTGGTTGTCAGAGCATAAGAATATAACATCATCTGAACACTGGGTCATTTCTTAATATAATACATCTGTCATATGAAGTTTACATCATGCTAAAGTAGTTTGGACCCTTGGTTCCATATGACTAGTGACCTACTGAGAAGAAGCAGTTGCCAAGCAGAGTGTTATGGGAAAGAAATGCATTTGAGAGTTAGGCAACTGAAAGCCAAGGAGTATTGAGTATTTTTAGTAACTCCAAGAGTCAGAAGAAGGCAAGGAAGAGATCTGTGTTGCAGACTCCGCAGGAAGGACAATCCCTCTAACATACAGTTACCACTAGAATTGTGAGGTAGAAAATACATGCTATTTGGAGCCATGGTTTAGTGGTGATTGCTTATGGAAGTCATGAGAAAATAGTTCACAAAACAGTGTTGTGAACAGTGTGTTCAGGACTGCTGTGCATGTTTCTTTGCAGACACATGATAGAAATTCCAGAGCAATGTGCTATATTGTTATAAGCACTCGTGTAAAGTGGAGTAGTTATTTGGAAGAGTACTAAAGTTAGTCATTGGTATAAATTGCTAATGTTTGTGCCAACATTGGAAGGGGGAAGGCAATGGCCTTTTCATCATAGTGAGTGAAAGGTATTCCTGAGTACGGGTTTAGGAGGATATCATGCATCAAGTCTGTTGGAGGAAGAGACTAGGATTATTCCTGCTCCAGAGAACAAAAAGAGGGAGAAATAATGAGACTGTGGTGATAACTGAGAAGCCAAGAGTTATAGATTCTGGGATAATTTTATGTTAAGTAATTGGGGTAGGTTGTGGAGGGCAAAGCATGAGGTTTTGTATTTAGAATAAGCCACAAATTGGAGACACATGAAGCTAAAAGACAGAAAACAGATTTATAGAGCAGTCCGACAATCTTGGCCAGCCAATAATTATTCAGACCAATTTGGTAGCAGTGAAAGGGATTAAAAATGATTGGATTACAGAGCATACCTAAGGGAGGTAGAGACAGTGAGATCCCTTGCATATTGGATATGTGTTATGGAAGAGGAAGTGTGATTTCTAGATCTTTGACATGTAGAGGAGAGAATTATTATCTTCTTGTGCTTAGAAGCAGAAGGAGGGCTGGGGAAAGGGGACCATTCATTGTAGAGTTATCATTTTTTATATTTTTGTCATTTTTATTGTTTAATCTTTATACTTGTTGCTTTTTATGATGTCTACTTTTAAAGTTAACATCACTGCTCTCTTTTAGTCTGATAGTCATTTTTTTTTATATTTCCCTTTTCGGTGACTTTAATTTCCAGAGATTAAAGCAATTCTCTTGTTTTTACTTTCAAACCATTGTAAACTTTATAGTCTTTGATCAGAGAAAGCAATCCCAACAAATATAGATGGAAGCAAGAAAAATACAGCCTAATCATTTGCAGGAAACAGCAGCACAGTCTCCTACCTACTTGAAAGATGAATTGCTTCAGGGTTCCCATGAAGGTGGTAGAAAGAATGGCTGTGTCTCTTCATTACTAGTAGGCTGCATGAATCTACTTGTAAGTGGTTAGGGCAATATTTCCTTAAGGGCCCTACAGTTCGTTCCTTATTCTTGTGTGTGTGTGTGTGTGTGTGTGTGTGTGTGTGTGTGTGTGTGTGTGTGTGTGTTAAAAATGTAAGTCTGTAAGAAATTTAAATTGTATCAATATTCCTTGCCACCCATTTGTCTCTCCAATGGTGAAAGGGGCAATAGTTACTAGTGAAAGAAGGAATGTTTCTAGTTTCTGCCAGGGAAAGAACCGCTGTTCAGATGGTAAGCTTGCACAGGTCTTTGTTTTCCCAGGACACATTTACACACTGGCAGATTGAAATGACTAAACAATTGTACACACAGCCATGTAAAAGGTAGCAACCTCTGACCCATTTCACGGTTACATTTGTATTATCTTTTCAGTTATGTTTATCTAACAGCTCAACCTTGAATTAATTTTCTTTGCCTAGTATGAGATAATAAAATATTGATGAGCTTAGTCTGGACCTATCTAGTGTGGAACAACCATTCCCTCCTAGAGTGTTCTAAAAAGAGATAAATACATGGACCAATCACACATTTATTTAAAAACCTGTGTTCACATTTCATATTTCATAGATGAGAAATGCTGGTTATTTCAGTGTTAGAGTATATTAATGCATTAGTTAGCTACTACAACCTATTCTAGGGTGATTCTCTTTTCTGTATAAAACACTATGACAAAGCAACTTAATGGAGAAAAGGATTTATTTAGTTTCCACTTCCAGGTCATATTTTATCCCTGAGGGAAATTGAGACAGGAACTTAAGCACATGCTTGAAGCAGAGCCCATAGAGGAATATCACCTATATCCTATATCCTATATCCTATATGCTATATCCTATATGCTATATCCTATATGCTATATCCTATATCCTATATCCTATATCCTATATCCTATATCCTATATCCTATATCCTATATCCTATATCCTATATCCTATATCCTATATCCTATATCCATGGAGAGTATCACCTATAGGCTTGTTATGTGGCTCATGTTTAAGTAGCTTCCTTAGACAGTGCAAGCCCATCTTTCAAAGAGCTGTGCTTCCCTGAGTGGGCTAAGCCATTTCACATTAATCACCAATCAAAACAACCTCTCACAAGAATGGACAGTTTGTACATATATGTGGATGTTCCATGGATTTGTCTTTGTAAGAGCACTCTAGGACTGATGAGTTGTTCCGTTAGATGAACCCAATACAGATTCATCAAGACAATGTAATTTGCGTAATTTCCCCATTGAGATTCTAACTTCCCAGATGACCCTACACTGTATCAAGTTAATATTAAAAACTAACCCTTTCACTCCCTTCAAAAATGCTCCCAAAGTACTATTTCATTGTTTTTGTGCAACATAAGGGTACATATTTTTCTATCAATCTTAACTTATTCCTGAATCATCATTAATCAAAGACAACTGTTACTATAGTCAGTCACCTGCTGCAGATTGTTGATGCGAGGCCTTTTCTCTAAAGAGAATTTCTCAAAAAACTACTAGAACATCTGTGCTCATAGTGACCGAGTCCCTTCCCAGAGAGTAATCAAAGAGAGAAACCAATGCAGAAGCTGTGATTTCTTTAACAACTTCACCTGTGAAGTTGCACACTGTCATTTCTATAATGTCATATCAGCCCAATGTCACATTGAAGTTTCCCATCCAAGGACATGGCTGTGAGGACAGTAACTCATTAGATACCATGATTACTGTAATCATACATTACATTGAAGAGAACATATTAATTACCTATCATAATCTTGTCTCAATATGCCAGAAACTGAAGATTAGACACAGAATGAAATGTTTGAATGTTTGAAATGTCAGAACGTTTGGCTGTCTCTGGTTTGACCCCCATTGTAGCTAAACAACAATACCTCTCTTTGGAGAAAAGCCTTCTTAATGACTAAGGTAATGAATCTTCTTTGGCACACGGAGCCTTTATAGAATGCTGCTTCTGGTTTTGGCTGAGTACACAGTATTTTGATTACTTTAGTTGTAAAGCAACTGTTCTCACAGATATTGCCTTTAATAAAAAGTGACAATATTATTGAAAAGTTTTCTCTAAGTTAATCAGCTGTTCTTTTGTCTGTCAATCTCTCCCCATCAATTTTATGAAAAATTGATCTGTCAAACATAATTCTGAGCATTTTATTAAGTAGCCATAGCATATAAGATGCTATCATGAAATGTGCTGTATGGTCCACTTACATTTACTAAATGCATTCCATCTCTTTAATTAAATTAAGTGTCTGTGACTGACATCCAACCAGTCATCCTCCATCTTTAGAATTCCAGTGACCTGATAGTCCAAACCAAATGGCTGCAATATTACCAGTTTTCTCCACAAAAACTTTGTCTTTCTCCCACTTTAAAGATATCCTAGAGTATACCACCTTGTTCCATTTGTTCAGTACATGTAATATTTTAGCCCTGCTTACTCCTGACAATCAATTTCAGGCCCCAAACAAGAGAAAGCAACAAAAACCTTGGTAGCTTTTAAAAATCAATCTTTGTCCACCAAATAAATGAAAGGATAGAGTGTTCTTCTCTTACTGTGAGATATTAGGCTTACTATTCACATGTTTAGGCATTGTCATTAAGGCAACAATGGTTCCATACTAATGGGCTACTTTATAGTATAATAAGTAAGAGAAGGACAACTCATGAAAATGTAAAATATCCCATTTCTCTCTGCCTGTTTGTTGACAGAGTAAACTAAATGCTGATGTTTATTTTCAGTGTAGCACTTGGAGGCTTTTGGGTTCCCCATTCTTCATTTCCCCTCAGCCTCCCAAGTTACAACTGAAGTCAGGAATTGATCGAAAAAGAGCTCATGATAGTGAAGAATAATTTTTCTCTTGAAATAAGTATTGTACATCTCAGTTGCTGTTCTTGGGGGTTACAAAAGGAAGAATAAAAGATAAAAAACAGAACAGCACATGAACAAAATTAAAACTGTATCTTAAACCAGATTAAGATTTCGAGTTGAAATTAGAAACTGTGTATTCTTATTTAGTAGCAGTAAAAATACAAATACAGGACATAGTTAATCCTAGGATTGCTCATTTGAAAAATAAGTTGATATTAATTTTAGCATAATTATATATAACCATAACATCAATGTTATAAGTGATACTAAGGCATATGTTTTATTTTATGTAACTAAAGTTCTCATTGACTGTTTTGATTTTTCCATTGTGTTATGAGCTTAATTATGTGTCTTCACCCCCCCTCCCCCCAAAAAAACATGTCATTGTTTGAGGTCCTGACCACTAGCTTCTTAGGATGTGAACACATTTGGGGACAGGGTCTTCACTTTAAAATTGAAATGAGACTGTTAGTGTAGATGCCCACATGGACATCGTTGGAATCACATGGTGATGAAGTTTGAAAACAGATCAAAAAAGAATGCCACTTGTCACCAATGAGAAAGATTTAGAGGTTATCCTCTCTGAAATTCTCTTAAGTAACCAACCTCTTCAAACCTTGATCTTGGATTTCCAGCCACCATACCTGTGAACAAATAAACTTTCTCTTCATTAAGACAGGGCTTATTATAGTCTATACAGAAGTCATAGCCAACTAATAAACCATTTTTTTGTCTCCCTATTCTGTCAGATGAGTATCTAGTCAGTTTTATTCAGGCTTTTAAGTTGATTCATCTCCTTATATAATCAACCTTGACCAATTTTCCTCGCAAGTGTCATCATTCGTATGTCCACACTGTCAAGAAAAGGAATCATACTAGCCAAAAATTAGGAATTGTCCCGTGTCTTGACCCATCACAGATATCTTTGAAAAGTTTCTTGCGGTCAAATGACTTGGTAATCTAAAAGATGTCCATAATATAATATTGATGGTATCTGATGGCATATATTTTGTCTGCAGATTTAGCAGTTACTACCTGGTTCCTAGACATAATACACTGTACATGAACTTTATAGGAATGAGCATCTCCATAAAGTCAGATGGGTCTGGGTTCAAACCCCACTCATTAGTGGTATGGGTACATTTACCTCCCTCCTGTGAATCTCAATGTCTTTTATCTATGAAAGGCTTTGTGGACTCTACCATCAGATTTTTGGGAATACTAAATGTGATAACCACAGGAAGATGTAGATTAATACTGTACTGACAAACAGGATAGTGCTCACAGCATTCTCTTTCTTATCTCCCTTCAACTTGTAAAATCCAGTATACCTGAATTCTTATTCTGTTAATCATATCATTTAAAAATTTTATCATTATTATTATTATTATTTTACTTATTCACTTTACATCCTATCCCCACTACCCTTCCTGATCACCGCCTCCAACAATCCTTCCCCCATTTCCCCTTCTCTGCTCCTTTCCCCCGAGTATCCCCCCACCCTGTCACTTCAAATCTTTGTGAGGTTAAGCACAGCCTCTCCCTGTGAGGCCTTACAAGGCAGCCCAGCTAGAAGAACATATACCATTCACAAGCAACAGCTTTTGGAATAGAGCCTGCTCCTGTTGTTTGGGACTCACATGAAGATCAACCTGCACATATACTACATATGTTCAGGAAGGCCTTTGTCCACTCCGTGTATGTTCTTTGGTTGGTGGTTCAGGCTCTGAGAGCCCCAAGGGTCCAGTTTAGTTGAATCTGTTAGTCTTTCTGTGGAGTTCCTTTCCCCTTAGAGGCCGCAATCCTTCTTCCTGTTCTTCCATAAGAGTCTGCAAACTCCACTTACTGTTTGACTGTGGGTATCTCCATATGTCTGAGTCAGCTGCTGGGTGGAGCCTCTCAGATCAGAGTTTAAAAATAGGTGTTTATCCTCTCTCTCTCTCTCTCTCTCTCTCTCTCTCTCTCTCTCTCTCTATCTCTATCTCTATCTCTCTGTCTTTCTCTCTCTCTCTTTCTTTCTCTCCTTACTGGAAAGATGTCTTGCTAAGAATTGTATCCATAATTTTGACTAATTACTCATCTAAAAATTTAATATCAATTTTCTGATTAGTCGCATTTCATTTAGAGTTGAATAGTGTTCTTATATTCAGAGTAATTTGGATTAATATTCACTTCATGTAGTTAGCCATTTTATTCTTTGATAGAATACAGACAAAAGCAGAGTTTGTATTTGGCACATCACTATAGTTACTGGACCTCATGCAAAATAAGTATTAAGGAGTTTCAATGGATGAAGTGCTTGCATTTTATGCAAAGTAAAGATGCTCTTAAACTCTATGGGAAAAAGCAATGGTTTATTTCACTCAATATAGATTAATCAATTCATAATGTTAATTAGTCTGGTTTATGTACACAATTGTATACTCCATAAACACACAGAATTGTACATGTATGCAAGAAATTTCTCTTCTTTCTCTTTCTTTCTCTCACACACAGATGGGGAGAGGGAGAGAGGGAGATAGGAAGAGAGGGAGAAAGGATTTTTTCAAGATGCACAGCTATGCACTTGATTTTCTCTTCACTTACCAAGATTTCTCCTACGCATTCCATTGAACCCCACACATACTACAAAGCTCAGGTTAAACACAACCTTCTACAAACTTTTTCTGAATTTTGTAAGTAAAGCTACTGTGTCTTTGCGTGTTTCTTTTCCCAACGCTTCTTATATTTCAAGTGGTTGGCCTTTGGCATGTTAGTGATGATAACAGTCTTTGGTGTCTGAAAGCTACTCCTGCACACAGTCTTTGAAATCTACTATGACCTTCTGCTATTATTTTATTCTTGAAAGGCATTTCAACTTCAGTAGAAGTTCATAAATTTAAAAAGAAATCTTCAGCCATATCTCATTTTCTTTTGGAATCATAAGTTCTATAAAAGGAGTTAGATGTATGTGAACCTAATAACCTGGATGAAAGGACACGTGTGATGTCTCTACCTTAATCTATAGTTCCTGTGAATATGCTACACAGTATGACAATAACACCTCCTTAATGTGATTAAAAATCTTGCTGTGGACAGACTACCCATTTGGTCTCAATTTAATCACACAAGCCTTAGAAGGATAAAATCAGGATGACCCATCAGATGGTGGCTCATATGGCATGAGAAAGTTGCATCCACCATGACTGCTCCTGAAAATGGAAAGTGGAGTCACAAACAAAAGGAGTTAGCTAATTTCTATACCTGAGGGCGGCTTACGTTCAGCTGACACTCAGTTATTGAGTCCTCTGTGCTACCACTCTGCAAAACTGTTTTGTGGTCAGTAGCCTGAGGATTATCTGTAAAACACATTGAAAGCAGCTTGCGAATGCCTTGATTTCAGCACCAGTAAGTTGGAGAGTGTTTGAAAAGTCTGATAGACTTCTGAGTCTCTAAGATGAAAAACTTTCATGTTTTCGATGCTAAATTTGTGGTGTTTGCATTGATATGAGAAAGCCATGGCAATAGCAGAAAGGAAAGCAGCTATTTTAAAGATGCTTATGGAGGAAAATGCCAAGACTCTAGGAATTAAGGTCTGTCACTCATGTGAGCATTTATCCTAAATCAGGACAAATAAGTGAGTCCAGATGTATGAGAGCTCCCCAAGACTCACTGCATACTCAGTTCTCAGCCAGTTGATCCTGTGAACACAACAGTTGTGATGCAGTGGGAATAATTGTTACTACTCTTACATTTTTGATGTATTTAATACATGTATTTAATATATATACATACACATACATATACATCATGTCGGTCCATGTTGCCTCCACCATAGGGCATGTCATCTTGGAGAGGCCGAACACAGGGAGTTTCACTGTGTTTACCCCAAGTTACCACCTGGGTGGGTGCTGGGCTGTAGGGGAGCATAAAGACTGGAGGTGGGAAGTCACAGAGAATGGAGTCAGGAGCTGTGCATGGGCTGAGGACAGGGCCAGGAGAAAAGGGAGCTCTAGCTTGTCTCATAGGGGATTGTCCTTAGCTTGGCAGAGGTAGGCTTGGTGGCAGTTGTGACTAGGAGCAAAGAGAGGCCTTCTATGGAGAATTAAGCTGCAGCTCTGTAGGCAAATGCCTTCTCCATGGCTCCCTACAACAGATCTTGGTGAAAACAGACAGTCCATGGTTCTAACCAGTTTATTGTCATGGTGGAAAATGAATGTGTAAAAGCAAACCCAACTTCTCAAGGTGGGCCTGAGATTAAATACATTTTTCAGGGAGGAATGTCTAGGAAGGAGCTCTGATTGGGTAAGCTCTCTGAGCCTCCAGGTACTTCATTAATGTTGAAGAACTGTTTTGGATTGTCTTAACCGTAGGACATGTTTCTTTTATGTGAGAAGCATGGCACCTGTTCCAAGTCAGGAGTCTGGCAGGGAACTGGGTGTTGCCTAAGCCTCAAGTGTGTGCCTACTGAGTCTCTGGGTCTCAATCTGCTCTCCCTTACCACACTTCCCGGCATGATTTTATGTCCCACAGTTTCAATTAATCTTTCTAAGAGTGTTCTGATATTGATAATTTATAGATATATTCTCCAAGTGAGGAACCTGAGGCATGGAGAGATGAAATCAATAATTGAGTTTCAGAGCTAGTATGATTCACCATTGGCATACAATCCAGTATTGTTCCAGAGACCATGTATAGCACATTGAACCAAGACACCCTAACTTCTGAACCCAGTCAATACATTATGCTACGTGGTGAAAAATAAGGTAGTTAGCAGAAATTATTAAAATTTTCTTGAATTATCTGTGAGTCAAATTCTAAAGCCTCTAAAATATGTAAGGTTGAGTTGGAGGAGAAGGGAGTAAGGTTATGTGAAAAGGACATCCTTGGGCACTCTTGAGCTTGAGAATGGGAGAGAGCTACAAGCCAAAAAATGCAAGCAGCCATGAAAGCTGGCAAGGGCAAGGAGTGAAATTTCCCCTAGAGACCTAGAAAGCAATAGTCTTACTGACATGTTCTCTTTAAGCCAGTGAGAACAACACCAGACTTTGAACCTGCTATCTGGGAGAGTACTGGTTGTAGCTGGAAGACATAAAGCTGGCGATAATTTGATAGAGAAGAAAGGAAAATAATGCTATCTATGGTTGTGCAATTATCAGAAAGGAGAATTGCATCACTCACCTACCCTTAAGGCCATAGTCAAGACTTAGGTTTCCTGCCTATGCTGAGTCTGAGGATTGATGTCCTATTGGCTACAAATACTTGTACTGCTCAATTAAATTTCACTGTTTATGAAATGTAGCACTACCTATGGCCATGAATATGCTTTCTATGAGAGATACTGATTTATGTTCAGGTGACTACTACCAAAACCTCCATCATCTTCTCTAAAAAACAATTGTTTTGATATGCAAGACACTTCTCATCCTTTCTACATTGTTCCTTCTTTAGGAGAAAGTAGCCTGAGGAAGAAAACTCACTGGCCAAAGTTTTTAGGGCCAAACAGGAGTGGCTTTTTTTGGCTAAAGAACACTCATGCAGCTCTTATCTTTTCTTGTCTGCAAAGTTACTCCAATAATGGAAAACTCACAGTGCTCAAGCCAAAGCTAACTATTTTGATTTTTACTCATCAAAGCAACATTTGAAAAGAGAATATTAAAAATGGAATTCTTAAGCTTTGTTATTCATTACTCCCTGAAAGATTTTGCCCTGGCCTATGAAAGGGCAGAATATAACACTGAATTATCTATAGCTCACCAATAAGGATGTCTTTTTAAAAAAATCTAAGGCACGCCTGAATCATAACACCATCTGATAACTCATAAATATGCACACTTTTATGTGTCATAAAAATGAAAAATGTTCACTTGTCTCCTTTATTTGAGAGGGAGCAGTCTGAAGCTTTCAAAGAAGTCAGTCTTACCTCTGAGCCATATTGATAACCTTCTCCAATATGCTGCTCAACACACAGCAAGAGAGCAAATGAGGAAGCCATGAGTCTGTTATTTCTGATAAATGTGTCTGCTGTGAACCAGATGGCATTGTCCTTTGGAGGGCTGGTGATCATGTTTATGTCAATCCTAGTCTCTCAGCTTTTAAGCTCCCTGCAGTGCATTTTTTCCCCTCATTTCCATTATGATTCAGCTTGCTTTCTAGTTATCAGCCCACCCACAAGCTTACTATTCTAACCCCAGATACATCCTAGTGTTTTTGAGAATTCAGGAAGCACTGAAAGTGCCACATGTAGACTAAGCCAGCTGGAATTCAATGTCTATTTACACTGGGAATTTTCTAATACAATTGGAGATCTTGAGAGAAGTAATTTGACCACTTTGAGGCTTCTGAAATAATTGATCAAAGCAAAGGCTGTTTCTACTTAGCTTTGCTTTTCTGAGATAGTCTTTCATTCACAATGACTTTCAAAGCAATTGCCTGAGTTTGTGTCTAAATTTAATGTGTTAAGAAGGAATATTAAAATCTACTCTAATTTCTTGAGACAGGATAAAATCAAGCATAATCTTTCACTAGTACACTGAAAAGTTTTTGTGAGTTGGCTTATGTTATAAATATTTAAAACTTCATGTAGAAATAAGACTATTGGGATTTATCTCCCACTTAAAAAATGATTCCCAAAGCAAACATACCTAATATTTTATTTTATTTGCTAGTATCACATTTATTTCTTACAACTGATGAAAACTCTTATTATTTTTAAAAAGAGATAATATTGGCCTATATTGGTTATTATAGAGTTAAACCATTTCATTATGAATCCATACAACTCTAAGTAAAAATTCTGTCTCTTAAAACTAATATAGATAAAAATATAGCTAGATTACTTACACTCATTTAGGGATAGTTTCTTCAGTTACAAATGGAGGGGCTGAGAATAATTGTCTAATTATTGCTCTCTTGCTCTCTTTCTTTCCCTCAGATATACACATATGCATATAAATCAAATGTAGGTGTCCATATATATAAAATTTCTGTGAATATTTTTCAGCTTGAGGTAGAGAAGGGCTTATTATTTTCCACTTGAGGAAAAAAAAAACAACCTGGTAAAATGAAAACAGCATTTATTTGTGCTAATTTATGATTTTAGTCTAAGAAATAGATTTGTAATCTCAAAAAAATTGTCAGAGGTTTTACAAAGTGGCAGCTCTATACTATTACACCACAAGGCTGTGTGTGGAATGACATCATTTGTTATTCAGAAATTTTTAATATTACATACATTTGTACTGTATTTATATTTCTCCCATCTTTCCATGTCTTCCTTTGCATCTGAGCTCCCTCTTAAAATCATTGCCTTTAAAAAATATTATTATTATGTATACCTATATAACACACATACATAGGCATTATATAAATGTATATATACATAGATACATACACATATGTATATATATGTATGTATATATGTATGTATATATATGCACACACATAAACACATGAGTAAATATAGGAATAAAACCAACTAATTTTATTTAGTGTTGATCAATATGTTAATGATTTTTAGGAAATACCACTTGATATTAGATAATAAATTAGAGTACATTTTCCTGGGAAAAAAGAATTTTCCCTTTCTAAGCAGTATTAATTGGGGAATTCTCATTGGTTTTAGTAAGAGCTAGATTGATTTATAAGAAAAAAATTGGATATCCTATCAATCTCTGCCTAGATTTGAATAAAGATTCCGTTATACAAATATAGCAGAGATTGACAGTTTACAGAAAGTGTGGGCTTGGCCCAATCCAAAAGCTTTTTTAGATTCAAGGGTTGATTTATCAGAAGCTCAGTGCAAGGCTGATTACTGTGCAAGGCTGGTTCACTGATTAAGTTTGTACATGGCCTGAATCAATGCTATTTCATTTTGATTTCTCTTTCTTGGACTTATGAATACTGCTATCATATGATTAGCCCCGATTACATGTAACTCTTCCAAATAATAGTCATGAAATTTAAAAATTTAAGTATAGTCAAAAATCAAGTATCTTAGATTTCCTATCACTGTACAAAAGTTGACTAATATTTTAACATGAGACCAGCAATATATATCAATAACTTAGTCTTACATTTTTATCTCAAATTAAATATTATCCATATATTAGAATAAGAAATTCTTTAAAGACCCCAAGGGCATCATATAAATGTTAAGTTTCTTAAGTATGAGAAATCAATTCTGAAAATTTAAATACTATGATTTGGTTACTTTTATCTTTCTATTTGTGATTATATTATCTTCTCTGAGCTTAAAAATGTATTCTTGGGCATAATATTACTAGTCTTACTAATTGGGGTTGTTATTAATCAAATGTAGTTCAAATTTTGATATATTTCTCATGTGCATGCATGCCAGACAGCAGAGTACAAAAACCTACAAATACATGGAACTTAACATTCATTTAAAGAGTTGAAATTTTGTTTAATATATCATAGTTCTACTCACAATTCTAGATAAGTTACAGTTCCTCTTTGGATCTTGCCTTTTACCTTTTGTATTTGTGGATGTAAATTGTTTGTGTCTTTCACTCTTTCCTTTTCCTCCTTCCATGCTGCTGTCCATCTTAAAAATATTTTAAAATATCCAAGTAATGCATTATAGATTTTAGGTAGAGATGTATCTTCACTCCAAGGTCACTGTACCTTGAAAGATTGAAGTTTCAGAAAGTTAGGGAAACTGCAAACTTAGTAACTAAATGCCCAAATAAGTTTACTCATCCATATAATGAAGGACTGATAAAGGATATTTTAAAGCTTCTTGGCAAGGCCAATAGAAATGAGACAAACTCATTAGTCTCTAAAGGATTGTAAAGTAGTTTTTCTCAAAACTAAGGATAGAGTATACAAATGCCAAAACAGACCAGATAATTGAAACTGAGCAAAAATGTAGATGTGAGAACACACTTAAAATTTATAGTGAAATACATAAACATGAGCACAATTTCTTATCTGTTAATGGCCTTATAAAACGTTAAGTGGAAGATTTTAAATACTTTTGCCGCAGATCTTTCTTTTATTACTCAACCAAAAGTCATTTGAAGGGATATCTCATGGACTAAATATTACACATTAATTGATATCCAGTCTGTTTTTGTTGTGAAACTACCAAGTATAAGGCCATATAAATAAAAATGTACCTATAACTACAAACTATATGATAGCATCAGCAGTAATATATTCATTACATATGGCCAAGTATTTAGTGAATAATATAAGTAGGATCACTTTTATATAACTCTTTTTATATACCTGTTTTGAGTGATTATACTTGACAATTATTCATTATATATTATATATTTGATATATATACATACATATTTGCACATATATATGCATATATATATATGATATATAATATTTGCAATAACCCAAATAGGTCTAGTTAGAAACTTGCCAACAACTAATTAAGTGGCTTGATGACAGAACAGAGGAACAGAGGGTATAATGGTAGCAGAAAAGTTGGGTGTGACCCATGCTTTCAAGGGGAAAAGAAGAAATCCTAATAGTGAGGAACCTAGCAATAACTAGTGGCCAGAATTTAAGTACTATATTCTAAGCAGCAGCAACAATAACTACAACACCAGTGCCATATCTACAAGGTTGTTAAAGCATTCCATTAAAAAATACTTGTTGTGCTGGTGCTTTTTGTCAAGAAATGATGGCTGTATAGTTGAGTTAGGGATGAGTATACAGTAGCTAAAGAAGAATTAAGGTGAAAATGTACAGTGAAAAATATGAGGAAAAATGTAAAACAAAGAAATGTAAAAGAGAGATTAGGAGGAAAGATAGCATTTAATGATAAGGCCAAGGAGTTTTAGAATATGACAACTGAACTCTGAAGCAGGAAGGAGATGCATCTGTGAGTGTGGAGAACTTCAAGATGTTTCCACATGTCTTTCCTGAGGCAGTGATGGCCTTATCTCATGTGATGATGAGGAAGATCATTTTGACTGGAGTGTCTGAGTTATGTAGACCAGGAGAAGGAGAAAAGAAGAGACCATCAGACCACGTAGACCTTATAAACTAAGGAAAAAGACGCAAATCTTAATCAAGTGCTGTAGAAAGCCATTGTAGAAACAGACAGCCTATCGAAAAGACATGGTTATGTTTTGCAAACACACTTTTGGGCTGAGAGAACATTGTCTTTAGGGAATGAGATGGAAGAAAGAATTTCTGCAGGAGTTCAGAAAAATGATGATTTGAGCTGAAGTAAATATGATGAGAGATAAGAGAGCAATTTAAGCCTTTGTAGATACTTATTATGACTATAGTTTTTGAAATTTTATTTCTATAAATTTTGTGTGTATGTGAGAGAGAAGATGAAGATTGGTTTGGATGTATTGGCAGAGTTCAGGTTACAAATGCATTTCCTAGTGGTATGGGTGCTTAAATTTATTCTATTGGCAATGGAAAGACATTAAAGTGTTTTAAGCAGAATAAGAAAGCACACCATAATCAGATTTGAGTTTTATGAAACTCTTCAGGCCGCAGCACTATGAAGAAGCAATTGAGAAGAGGTGAAGCCCGGAAGATGAGGATTTATTTATTGACATTGATGCTCATGGGAAATGCTGAGTGGGGTCAACAAAGTGATGTGTGGTAAGCATGCGGCAGAGGGATGGTTTTAAATTTATATAAAATAGATTGGTGACTCATGGAATGCCAGGGAGTAAGGGAAATGAAGAGTTCTGGGATGATATGTACTTTTCTTTGTGTGTGTGTGTGTGTGTGTGTGTGTGTGTGTTTGTCTCACATTCATTATTGTAAGAAAATAAGATTACAAACACAAATACCAGAAGATGGGGATCAGGTTTGTAGTAATGAGGAAGAGCTTGGGATTACTGTTAGTTCCAAATGTCTGTATCTTTTAGCCAGTTGGTGTCTGTGTTATTTTCTTTACGTCTGTGTCAAAATACCCAGAAAGGAGGCAACTTAAAGAGGAAAGACTTGATTTAGCTTTTTATTTGAGAGTATATAATCCTTCATGGTTTGGAAGATATGAAAATGGGTTCTCTGGTATTAATGCTTCTACAACTAGGAAACAGAGAATTAGATGCCAACACTCAATTAAATTTCCTCCTTTTTATTCATTTATTATAGATCCTATCAATGCAATGGCATAACCCATTTTAGAGTAAATTTCCCACCTCATTCAAATCTCCTTTGAAATTTCAACAGAGATGTTTGGGGAGGGGGCTATTTCCTAGGTGAACCTAAACTTGCTAATTTGCCAATCAAGATTATTCATGACTAATAATCATGTAAGTAAGGGGATAATACTTGTAAGTAAGGGAATATATGTTAGTTTGAAAATACAGCAGATTTTGTAAATGAAGCAAGGAACTTACAAACAAGTACTATTGTTGAACACTATCTTGAAAGCACAACAGCTATTACTAATCTTAATTAAGCATTTGTGATTAGTAGCACAAAACTTTCAGAATTAGGCCTTTTGATATCTTCTAAACTAAGTTGTGTTTGTGTGTGTGTGTGTGTGTGTGTGTGTAAGAGAGAGAGAGAAAGAGAGAGAGAGAGAGAGAGAGAGAGAGAGAGAGAGAGAGAGAGAGAGAGAGAATTCCAACAATTTCCCCCTTTCCCTTCTCATAGCAGTGTATAATTCTTTATTTATACAGGATCTGGAAGATTTTTAGTTAGATAAAAGTATGCTGTCATCTATGTTGGGTTATCCTTTTTTGATATATGGATATGGATGTTTGGGGGGCACTCATGCTCTTGTAATTTACCGTTTATCTATGCTCCTGTAATTAAACTCAATAAACACATTGATTCATGCACCTAGACTCAGGTGGAGCCATTCTTTTGGTCTGTAGTTGTTCTGTATGGGGTTAATAGATATTGTCCATGTTTCCCCAAGAAAGGTTCATGCATCAGTGCTGATGACAGACATAGTTTGGTGCATGTGGTAGTCTGGAGACATTCCTTCGAGGCATTGGTTTGTGTTCAATGGTTGGGGTGAAATCCAAGCCACCAGGCATGCCAATGAAGTAAGAAATCTAGCATTGAGTTATATTCCTTACCTTTGCAAAGTCAGATATGTAGTGCATAATAATCAAAAAGTTAGATGATATGAATCCCCCTGTATTATCCATAAGATTTGGAGAGGAAACAGACCTTTTATGTGACTGGACCCAGTATTCCCACAGTAAGAAGACATAGGGAAGAGCTGGCCAGCAGAAGTTAAAGAACATAAAACTAAACAGTCTGGGATAATAATACTTAAAAATGCATCCATAATGTGATTTGAGTACCACCTGCAGTAGGGATTTCTACTAAAATATACATGTTCTACTGAATCTGATACAGATGTGCTGGATCAAAATCTTAAGGACTCTGTTTTCTATTTAATCTCATGAGCTATTTAGTTCTACATAGAAGATTCCTTAAGCTTGTCTACAATATTTGGCTCAGAATTCCGACTGCTTGAAGCCATCTCTCTGCACCTAGAACAATTCACCTTTGTTAGGTAAACAACAACAGCAATAATAACAACAACAACAATGAGAAAACAAAGCAAAATAAACAAACAAAAAAACTGGGTACCAGATATCTTGGCCTGAGCAAATTTGCTTCCAACAACTCTTTGAATGTCCGGCTTAGAACAGAATTATACTTTAAAATGACAGAATTTAAATGCTATTCTGTAGAAAGATGATGAAATACACTGTGTGTGTGTGTGTGTGTGTGTGTGTGTGTGTGTGTGTGTCTGTGTGTGTCTGTGTCTGTGTGTGTCTATGTGTTAGATGTTGTGGTTCTTCTTTAGTAGATTCTTCCTGAATTTCTGAGACAAGGTCTCTCACTGAACCAGGAGCACATCAAGGATAGCTGTCCAATGAGCTTCAGGTATTTACTCGATCCCACCCTGCAGAAACAGGCCTCCTTGTGCACCTGTTAACATAACTAATGGAATTCAGGGCAGTTTGCTTGCTTGACAGATATTTAACTACCTGAGAAATCTCCCAGCTACCAGAAATCTCTTCAGCTCCAAGCAAGTACCAGCTCTGCTGCTTGTACTGGTTACTATGGTTGTGTTTGGTTCTGAATTTCTCCTCATTCGTGTTTGCCTATAGCATCAATGTATTTATGGCAAACCACCTAATGTGTCGTTATTGAGTATTTAATGGATGATAGCTATTACCAGTGTTTATTGCATTTTCCCAGGGGAAACATTGAAATTGGAAAGTAACTTTATTAAGAAATTTCAGAAATTATAGTACTATAGAAATAATAAATCTTACTCATTGTAAGAGAAGTTATTTTAAAATGCCCTCTTGACTATTGATTCTCCTTCTAAAACAACAACAAAATGATAAATTATCCAAAGGTTGTAGAAAACTGAATAATAATTTTGAAAATGCATGTTAATTTCAAAATGTATTAATTTATTCTAAGCTGGGACCGCAAGACATAGAAAGCACAAGCATATTCTCTCTAAGGACCACTGTCTTTATATAGGAACCACGTGAGAAGAAGAAGCCATTATCCTTGAAGTAACAACCTTGCTACAATCAAGATGCAAAGGATGTCACAGTGAATTGACAACCCAGGCTCATAGCTTTAGGGACAATGTAGTTTTTCAAATGCGTTAGCTTCAGACATTCTGTTATGTTCTGAGACATCCCCTGAAATGACGTCTAATAACCCTAACCTCATGTGTTTTCCAGACATTATAATGCTGCTTGGTTTAATTGGAAATCATCTAGAAGTTTAAAAATGAAACTACAATCTGTGGGAGGAAATGAAATCCAATTGAAAATATTCATTCATATGAGTTAAGAGACCCCACTAGACACAGGTGTGCAGATCCTGCTGATAAAGAATTTGCATAAACATCATTAACTAAAATATATATTTCACCTGTTTTTATCTGAGGGTTAGGTCATCACAGTCTAAGTAAAGTATGTAAAAGAACATGGTGCCTTTGGGCTAAGTGGCTCTGTCTCTTCTGGTGAGAGGATGTTCTCACCATGCATCTGGTGATCTATTACATGGTGTAATAAGCCTCAGGCCAAATCTGTCCTACTGCCTGCTCCCTGCTGCCTGCAGCATATCCAGTTTTGTAAAGAAAGTCTGGATCTCACAAGGCCATGCTCATCCTTTTATATGTCATCTCCCATGACTGTTTGTTCATTTCAACCCAAAAGTTAAGTACTACAGCTCAGACAATTTGGCTCTCAGAGACTAAAATATTTATTATTTGGCATTTTAAAGAAAATGTTTGCTGTTCTTGATTGTATATATAGCACAGCACGAATGAAGGTTGTGGTAACTATTAAACGACCTTAAAATATATTTTCAGTAAAGCTTCAGCAGTCCTACTAAAATCCTAAAGGATCAATAGATACTCTTGATGCTAAAATACATACGGGGATGCAATGTGCTACTATTTCTATACACTATGTGTTTGAGATACAACTTATACATTAAACACAATATTTTCATTCCTTTTCTCTCTTTTCCTGTAATAATAACTGACTCTATATCAATCTGTGATAGTTGACAGCATAGAGCAGCATAACAATTACTGATTTCACAGTTCTCTAAGTGGTTAGGCATACATATGTAACTCTCGAAATTTAAGTCAATTAATAATAATAATAATAGAAATAATAATAGCAGATGCATTATAATAACTGCAACTAAGTTTACCATAATTAAATAAAATATTTGTAAATTATTTTTTATTATTATATACAGAGAATATAAAGAAAGAACAGTATATCTTCATCCTTTTAGAGTCTTCCCATCCCAAATCTAGGAAGAGAATGTCAATACTCATTGGATGAACTCAGTTGATGCAGAACACCCCAAAGAAATATGGACAATGGAGGGTTAATACAAACTCTTTTAACACACTTTTAGAGGAACATAGAATGGTGACGGTGTTCTTAGGAGAAGGTGTGTTGAGGTGTCTCTCTTCTTGTCTTTTTAGGGAAGACATTCTCTATCATAGTCTATAAGCAGGTCTCTTTGTCTAGAAAGGGTATAAGAGCTATACTGAGCATTTCCCTAAGGTAGGATGACTTTAGACCTTCCATACCTGTCATTTCATGTTTTATTATATAAAACTGCTTACAATACTATAACGTCATATTTGGTTTTAGGCTTAAACCCAGTTCCACAGGAAGGAGCCTTCCTACTACAAATTCTGTCTCCCCATCTTTTAGCTGATCTTTCTTACTTTTAAGTCATTATGGGACTCATTTGTCCCTGGGTCTTCTCTACAAAATCTTGTATATTTTTTCATTCTTTCAGTGACACCAGGGGTCATCAGTGGCTCTTTACCATGGTCTTACCAAAACTTTTCCTTTACTGACTCAAAGCCTCCATTTGAAGACAGTCTGTTTCAGAATATTCAAGGCTACTTCTAAAAGCAACAGTGTCCTAAGTGAAAATGTGACTTTAATTGTAGTCATTTGCTAAGCAAATAAACTTTCTTTTAAAGTGTGACTGAAAATTTATTGATTATATGAAGTAATAATAGCTAGTTTTTAGTATACAGTTTTAATTTTCATATATCTCCTGACTTCGCCTCCAAGGCACAGCAGTTTACAAGTCTACCATAGTGGGCTCTTAGCTAGAGTCAATAAAAGCAATCCTGGAGGGTATATATACCAATTAGAAGTATTTTAAGAACTTGGAAGACTTTTGCATAACACGATGTACTTCAAACATTAGGTCAGTACAATTGTCAGTTAATTTATATAGTGATATGATTAGCCTGAAAAGCTTTGAGGCTTCACAAACTGGAAGTTCATTGCATTAAACATTAAGCAGAAAGTGAACAAAGCATTCAAAAGAGTTGGCACTTTGTACAATGTGGGTATTGCCAAAGGAACCATTCTGCTATCACACAATAAGAGAAATTTATATTTCATGTTTATGGAGGCTGCAAATAAATATCTCTCTAATGCTTTAGCATTTGTTACACTAGAAAGCACAATGCCAGTGGCCCCTGCAATTCCTCTGTCCTAGTTTCTATGGGCTCCTGAGAACGCTCAGTTCTCCATATAATAGTACTGATACTCATCACTGAATGCAGAGGTCACAACACCTGGTTCTCAATATTCTCCAAGGGGAAAAATAGTAATATTAATATTTCTTCTTGAAGAACAGCTTGTGACAGCATACCTCCATGGTGTAACTGTGCACATCTTTTTCTGTTTTTTACATTGCACACTTGTTGAAGTTACAGACATTGGAGTCAAATGGGCTAGGCTTATTTATAAGTGCCAGCATTTACATTTCTGTGCACAAGCAAATAATCATCTACCCATGTCTCAAAGTATTTAACTTTAATACATGAATAATAATAGTACTTATTGCTGTATCATTGGGAGGAAAACATGATGTTAAAGTGGTAATAGTTCTGGGCGGCTTGTCATGTGTACATACATGTTATTATTTTCCATATTTACTACCCCATGTGATGAACATACCAAACAAAATAGCATACACCACATGGTACACCACCATTACCCCTGACATCTCACTTTTTTAAAAAAGATATTAAGCTCCCTTTATTACTCAGTCTATACTTAAAGCTAGTTGCTAAAAGGTTAAATCCATTCAGAGTGATGACCTCCCTCTTTCCCCCAAATTTGAAAAAGAACAATCCAGAGCACACACCACTGTATTAACTACTGCTGCCTGTAAAAGACATAGAGTCCCTCTACCTCCCTCAACATCTGTGATCTTCCCTTGATCAGCATTCTCTATCTACTGGTACATGTGTCATGGTAACTCTTCATGATTCACAATTATCACCACAAAGTCATAATTTGGGAGCTCAGTTCTCAACTTGTCCGTTCTCTGTGTTTGAGGAATATTTAATGTCATGTATTCTCCATGGCATTGTCACAAAGAATATTTTCACCACCCTTAAAACTCCTATGCTCCACATGCTCATCCCATCAAGTCTGCTATTATTCTGTCACCTTGACCTTTCCATGTATGTTATATAGTTGGACTCATAGAATATACAGACTTTTCAAATGGGAATCTTTTGCTTAGTAATACACATTGAAAATGTCATGGCCTGATACTGATTTCCTTTTCATGTTGAATAATATTCTGTAGTCTAGATACAATATCATTTATTTCTCTATTCACCTCCTAAGAAACATCTTTACTGAGTCCAAGATTTCAGACAAAAACATAGCTATAAAATTCTATGTGCTGACATTTTGAAGACATATTTTTAAAATCTAACTGGGTCATATGTCAAGAGCATGTCTTGTGTTTAAAATAGCTGCAAATATGTATGGTAAATTGGCTGTTATATCTTATACTCTCAGTAACAATGAGTAAGAGTTTATGTCAATAAAGGTGTATTTCAAAATATACCACTTGGTTGACATATTTAAGGACTTGAGATCAAATCTTAATACCTTAAAAAAAAGAAGATAGAAAGACAGATGGAAGGAATAAAAAAAGGAAGGAAAAGGAAGAGAAAAAATTGTTCTCATTTCCCCATACCCTTGCCAACATGGTGGTGTCAGTGATTTGGATATAGCTATTCTACTCAACATATAATATTATTTCATTTTTGTTTCAATTTGCAAGTCTATAATTCCAGTTTAAGTACAACTATGTTTACATGTTAGTTTCCATTAGAGTATTTTTAATACTCTCTCCTACACATTTATTTAAAAAAAAAAAACCTATCTTTTGTTGAACAGAATGCATTTGATTTGACTTCTTAAAAGCACAAGGAATCCTACAGAAGATGGGCAGGTGGAGGAATGGAAGAGCTGGAAGAGTTGGGTACACCCACAAGAATACAACCCACAGAACTAATTAACCAAAACTCCAAAGGGCTCACAGAGATAGAAGTGACAATCAGTGAGCCTGTATGTATGTGAGCTATGTTTTCTGCATCTATCTTATGTTTGTGTAGTTGATGTTCTTGTGAGACTTTTTAACACTCAGAGGGGGTTTGTCTTTGATTTTTTTTGTCTGAATTTGGATGCCCCTTCCTCCTACTAAATCTCTTGTCCAACCTTGATATGAGGGTATGTGACTAGTCTTATAGTAACTTGTTATGCTGTATTTGGTTGGTATCTCTTAGCAGGCTTGCTCTTTTCTGAAGGTAAATGGAAAATCAGTGTATTTTGGAGATAGGGAATTGGAAAGGGTGGATGAATGTTGATATGTGATATGTGAAGGAAGAAAAATAAAAGTTATAAATACTTTTTTAGATAAAGTTGATGTCTATTATCTTATTTCAAAAGTGAGCAGTAAGCTAAGATCAAGTTGATGAGAATGTTAAGTCCTCTAGTAATGGTGCATGCCCTATGGATAGCAATTTGACTCCTGGACCTGATCATACCCATGGAATTGATACTGATGCAGTCAGAACAATGGCAAGTTCTTGTCAATGTTTTTCTAAGAAGGGCTGGTCTCTTAGACAAAATATAAGAGTAATAATTTGTGAATAGTGAGTTTTACTTTACTGGAAAAAATAAATACAAATTTCTGTTTATTAAAGCAGATTTGTTAATTTACACTTTGATTTTACTTTCAATTTCTAAATGCTTGAGGACTCTTAAATACAGTTAAGTCTTGAGAGAGAGAGAGCTAATGAGTTTTTCATTAGTGAAATGCTACACTAAAGCAGACATCCCAGCTAATGCCGTGGCTCTTGGGAGTGTTTTGAAAAAAACTTGTCAGTAGTTTGAAACTCTGTTAACTAGAACTCTTGCAAAAGAAGTCACTTAGTCTGAATAATTTCTTCCTGTATATTCTCCTGGATGTGACGTATCTAGCCTGGCTGGGATGGAGGAGATAGTTATCATTTCATTAGTATTTTATACAATGGTTATTATGCTAGCAGCCAACTCATTACACAATTGGTCATATCACATTATTCTGACTCACTGAGGAAACATACTCCAGCAGGGAATTGAGAGTAGGAAAAGAACTTATAGATGAAAGCAGTTATTATTATTCTAAGGAAGATGAAGGCCAAGAAGCATTCTTCAATTTTCCTTGGAATTCAACTTATGCCTCTGTACTCTGAATTCCCCACAGGATTCTTATTCTCTTGCCAGAAAACTAAACTCATGAAAAGAGGAAGATGAGCTCTTTCTGAAGAATTAGGCAAATGGAGTTCTTAGTCAGAAAAGATGCTCTTTTACTTTACTATAGTAAAGTCATTTGTGGATGGTTGTTAACTTGGTGTGCTAAAGATGCTTAACATTTATCTCCTTTAACTTACTTTTCACCTGTTATATAAAATATTGGTAATTTTAAATACTACTCATCCATTTGGATTGCTTAACAAACAACACATCAACAGTGCTTGGATAGTTCTGGACGAAATGATAATAATAATGTTCAACACTAACCACCACTAACCTATAGCTTCTTTACCTGTATCATAATTTATATATTTAAATAAGTAGTTTGGGTTTTATCAGCTGAATTCCATGGCTATTGGGGAAATCATTTTTATAGGCAGAATCTTACAGTGTGATTTAGGCTTCGATTCAAGATCTAGACATCTTATCATTGGATAGTTGGCTCAAGAAATATATTGCCCATATGGCAGATTCATGGTCATATCTACTCATCTTTATCTGAAGCTGTATTCCTGGTTTGTATGCTGAGGACATTCTGCCAAGAGAGCTATGTAACTCACAGTTTGCAGAATGCTTACTTTGGAATGTTGTTTGTAGCCAAATACTTTTAATTAAATTGAAGCATTAGTATATATGTTTTAAAACTAATGATTTTTTTCAAACTCATAACTAGCTTTGTAATTCAGAGTTGGGAACTCAAAGGAAAATCGTGGAGACAAGAAAATACTTAATTCTTTGGTGATAATATAATCTCAGCAAGGAACATGAGGACTGTAACTTGCTTACCATTAATGGGGGACTATATAGTAGAACAACTGTACATTTGAAATTTTAGTTTACAAAACAAAAAAGTATAGTTTGGTAAAATTTCACTGAAGAATTTGAAAGTGTATTACCAAAAACAATCAACTTATTATAAATATGGTCTTCCTTAGAGAGAGTTGGTTTGTTGTTATTTGCTTATTTGTATTTGTATTTGTGTTCTAACTTAGCAAACTAAATAAATGTGATTTAAAAATTAAAAAAAAAAATAGATGAGGTAGAGTCAAAGACCGATGTGCTTAGGTATTTCCAAGCCCCATATTTTCTGTACTAGAGGAAGGCCTTCCAAAACATCCCTGGGAAGTGGCTAACAGGCCCTGGGAAGAAGAGGAAGGAGAACTGTGAATATGACTTTCCTAGGTTCCCACAAATCCCAGTCATGTGAATAAATAAGAAATTCTGTGAGATATACTTTGGTCATACCAAGGAAAGTACAGGTTCACTGCATAAACTCCTTTCTGTGAGTGAGTATCTCACCTAGAGGCAGTCACTTACAATTACCCTAATTCTGCACTACCTCTTCTGAACCAGTATCCACTGAGAGACATACCTAGCTAATTGCCTCTAATTTTTGCATAATCATGATAGGCATTACTTATTCATGGTCCTCTATGAGTGTGGTCCCAGCTTCTCTTTTAATGCTAGGTATTATGAGCTATTCTTTTAGAAAAATGATTGTTGTACTTTCCACTTCTCCAAGTAATTGGTACCACTGATTGAAATGGACTTGCATTGTAATTGTGACTTGGAGGTTGGTATATATAAAAACTTGACTTTTTTTTCAGATTTTTTTAATTGGTTAATTTTCTTATCTATTTGTCTTCCACTATTTTTAGGCTTGAGGGTTGTTTTTTCTTACTGAATTCAAATTAGTATTCCCCACACCTTATTTACTCTTTTTTATTTCCTTAGGCTTCTTTCTTTGCCTGCTCCATTCTCCACTTCTTCTTCTATTAGACATTCTGCTTAGCATTTACAGAAGCCTCACTCTGAGCAAGTATTGTCCTGAGTATTTTGCTTTTTATATAGATCAGCTACCAAACCTAAAAGATAATTTTGGAGTTTTCAAAAGATGCCTTGCCCAATGCTATCAGGTAATGAAAGAGATGTTTGTCTCCCCAGTCTTTCCTTCATCATTTGTCATTTTCTGCTGCCATTGGTTATACAGCCTTGTGGATGGCTCTATATAAAACCATTTGCTTGTTCACTTTGGCATTCTTAACATATTAGAGAATTATCTCAATAAACAATATAGCTCAGAGGACTCTGTGCAGTCGCATACATAATATATAGATCACTGTTTTGTCATAGGCAATATAGGAAGACTTCCCTTTCTGCATGCTATTCCTTTGGGTGACTACTGCAGATTACAGAAAATATACTATTATATTTTTAAAGTAATTTGTGTTGTTTCCCTTTCAGTTGAATTACAACAGAGTACATACTGATAACAAGACACAAAGCTCCCCTGGTATACTCAACTAGCAAATTTTTGTGTGATACTCATTTAAGTTTCCATTTACACTAAATTATGCCTATTTTATATTATTCTGGACCACCCAAAATAAAGGTCAGTAAATATTAGTAAAAAGCCTTTGTCATGGTTCATCTGGCTACAGACTGTTCTTCCAAATCCCTCATGCATATATACCAAAGACAGTGTTGTTATTGCCCCAAGGAATTGGATTCTTGAAAAATTTCTATAAGTAGAATTATTGAACAAATTTCTCTATTTCAGAATGTGGCAAAGTTCCACTAAAGTGCAGAGATCAGTCATGATATTTAAAGTGGCTGAGTTCTTGAGAGTGACTTCTGAGAGTGGTCTTCCAGAAGACCAGAGTTTTGTTCCCAGCATGTATTTCAGCTGCTCCTCACTGTCTGTAACTCCAGCTCCAGAGTCTCCAACACTCTCCTTTGACATTCAAGAGAGCCAAACTTAAACCCACTTAAAGCATAGACATGGACAAAATTTTTAGAAATATAAAATCTTAAAAAAATATAAAGTTGGGAAACTCACAACAGTTGACCATCATGTGTTTCAGTGGGAAGAACGAGAATAACAGTGTTATCTTGGGAACAAAGCAGGACTTTCATGTAATTTCTGCATTTCAGTCATATAAAATTTGGAAAGGGTAGTGAACCCTTTTATAAGACTAAAGTAAGCCAAGTTTGTAGCAGGACCATAGGCTGTGGCAAAATGTGTGAGAAGAACAGCAACCTTTAAGTCTGATAATTTAACTTTGAAAAAAGTAGTCATTGTCAAGATTCATAAATTCATGAACTTTTGCCTAACTATTCATACCTTTTCATCTGTCTCACATGTATCTGTGAGATTGCTCTTTAAGGACAAATAGAGGGGTGCTATAAATTAGTGTGTTTCTTTTAACCTGCTAGAAAGTTAAATGCTGCCTTTCTCACTCAGCCAGATATTTTGATACCTTCCTTCTGGGATAATGGCTCTTACTGAACTACAGTATGAGAGTGGTTAAGAATACCTTCTACTCTTACAAATTTAATTCCTAGCACACACAAATATCCATAATTGTAGTTCTACAGGGCTCTAGTGGGTTCTAAAATTTTTGAAAACAAAATAACAACTATTGATTAAGAGGTGTGCAGGCCAGTAGAAGACTGAAGGAAAACTTGGTTTTCAGTACGTGCTTTGTTATGACGTTGAAATTGAACCATTAGTTAAAATCCAGGGATTCTCAAATAAAAACAACTGTGAAATCAGTGACTGTTCTAGTCAAAGGAAGACAAAAATACCATCTCTGCATGCAAATATGATGCCCAACTATCAAAATTCATGGGTCTTTTGAAAAGTAATAAGAACTAGTATTAATAAAATTGAGAAACAAAAGCAGTTATTATCTTTTTA
This sequence comes from Arvicanthis niloticus, assembly GCF_011762505.2. Taxonomy (NCBI): domain Eukaryota; kingdom Metazoa; phylum Chordata; class Mammalia; order Rodentia; family Muridae; genus Arvicanthis; species Arvicanthis niloticus. Next base: position 52,390,548 of record NC_047664.1, on the reverse strand, counting down.
TAGTGATAGGTTGGTTTTTACAAAAGATAATAAGAGAGGCTAACTTTATAAAGTAGAGGCATAGTTAGCATTCCATATTGGAGGCAGAATTTTTTTTTAAGTGTTTTACAGACTCTGAAGAAGGTCATGCTCAGCTGCACATCCTTATGGCAGGAGTTGACAGCAGGAGCTCCCATGAGAACATAGCATCTCTTACCAATGTAGAGAGCAGCAGAGCTCACAGAAAGCAACTTCTAAATTTACAGTAACTTCTTCTCATGAGAATCATCAAGAAAATTACTTTTCTCATTCAGGAGTTTCACCTCTGTTGATTCAAGGGCTTCTTTCTATCTCTACCCCTTTCAAGACCACCTTCCTGGTTGACCAAGTCTCTAACACATGATTGGAGGATATGGAGATTCCCAAATTATATCCACAGCAGGCAGTTTAACTAAAAGAACCAAACAGATGAAGGATGCAATTTTTGTTTCTCTTGAATTGATGACAATAAAATGATATCCCTGAGTCATATTTTAAGGAAACCCGTCATAGAGAATATATTATTTTATCTATTCTGACATTAGCTTTGTTTTAAGGTTTCATGAATACAGGTGTTATTGGATGGCTTTCTCACAGATTATATTTGTTGTGGGGCAAGTGGACCATGCTACCAGACAGAAGAACTGGTAAGGTTCAAAAACTTTGGTAACTCTCTAAGAATAGCAGGCATTGTGACCAGTTCTCAACTAGCCCCAACTGTTTTGGAACACTTAATCATGACACCCCACCGAGAGGACCATAACAGCCAGTCATGTAACATAATAACCTAGAGTTCTCCATGTTAATGAGGTATCTAGATAGGTTCTGAGTGTTTAGCCAATGAACCAGTGATGCCCCTCCTGGGCATCCCTATCTTCAACAGGTATTTAATCCTTGGTTCACTCTGAGTACGAGATATGCATTCATGTCTGCCATAAATATAGAGCAATTTGTATGAGCAAGGACCATCTCCTTCATTAAGGACCACTGTAGAAGGAGGTCTTCATTGTAGAGACCTGTGCCTAGTTTTCCCAGAGAAGGCCTTCTCTCTTCTAGCCCCTTTATACTCTCAGCGCTCACAGAGAACCAAACTCTTCACTGGGAACTAAACTAGATTCTGCCCTATTCCTGGTTATGCTGGTGATGCTCCAGCATCCCAGTGGCAAGGCAGACATGCAGCCTGATAGTTGTCATGATTCTCTTAGTTGAATGACTTCAAAATCAAATCGATAATCCTATTGTTTTATCAGATTTTTTTTCCTGAACCTGTCCCTCTATTATCTTAAATTTACTTGTTCTGAGTTCACTTATGTCCTTTTACCTAGCACCACAGGATGCCCTACTTGTATTGGCTTTTTTTTCTTTAATACATTTTTAATTAAAATATAGCTAAATAACTCCAGTTTAATTTCTGTAGTCCATGTTTTCTATCACTCTCGAGTTAATATTGTTTTTCCTTAAATGTTATTGTTAGATATATAAAATACGTATGCACAATATATATAATAAATATTTATCACTATCTCTATCTATATATCTTTTGTTGAGTTCACTTTTGTTGTTTGTGTATATATGGTTTCAGAATTCATGACTTTTTATTAGGTTACCAATTAGTGGGCTCATCCCTGGTAGAGTCTAATTCATTCTCTCTCTCTCTCTCTCTCTCTCTCTCTCTCTCTCTCTCTCTCTCTCTCCCTCTCTCTCCCTGCCATCAATAGAATAGTTGTCTCTTGTTGGATTTCAAAGACATTTACCATTAACAAGCCATTCACAGGAGGAAAATATGTCATTTTTCTCAAAGAAGTCAGTTTATATATTAAATATTATCAGAATTGTAATAGACCATACAGAACATGTGCCTAGATTGTATTCTACCAGGCACATTCAGTCTTTTCATATTGTGACATTACATTATCATCTATAAGGCCACACTTGAGAACTGCATAAGCCCATTACAAAAGAAAATGGCCAAAATTTCACAGTGCTTTAAGTAAGTTTCCAAAATTTTTGTTATACTGTGTTTGTAGTTATCCTTGGGTACTTGCAGCTGCATCTATTTACCTGCAAGGCTACAGGCTGAACTTTGCAATTCAACATAGTCCCATCTGAGAGTTTATGCATCTCTTTTAGAATATTCTTGATCAGGGGTATAGTGAGTAGTTTTAATTGCACACTTTCATATATTACAGAGCATTTAAGAAAAATGTAATATCAAGGCTTTTACACAAATATTAAGTAAAAATAGATCTCAAATATATTATTAACTCTATTATTAATTAGGGAATCAATAAAATAATAAGGTGAGATTAAAGGAACATGCTAGAAACTGTACAAATTTGAAATGCTAGAAACAATTTATAAGTTAATGCAGAAGGCAAGTTAATCCCAGGGCAGCAACCAATTGGGCAAAGCTAATTTGCATTGTGATGGAAAAGAATAAAATTGCACAATTTTACTTGTTATGAAATGTATAATGTTAAGTCAAAAAATCACAGAAAGTTTGAAATACTCAAAAGAGTGCTATAGACTCCCCACAGCCAGTAAATCATTTGAGGGTTCACCGTTATGTGTGAGGGGATGTCTATGTCAAAGCCTTCCTTGTCTGTTTCTTCATAATTTTTTTTCACTGACTTATTTGTTTATTCACTTTACAACCAGATCACAGGCTCTCTCCCTGCTCTCCTCAAAAGATTACTGTGAATAGACTACTTTATATTTGGGAAAATGATTATTATGATTTTATCTGACATAGAATTAATGTTTTCTCTCTTATAAAATCCATCTTTATTAGTTAGGATACCTTGGAGGGAAGTTAAAATTTAATTGATCCTCTGAAAAATTCCTAGATAAATTCAGGAGTTATTTATTTATTATTTTCTTATGTTAAGCCATGTTAGGACCTTTTTTTTTCTTTTTTAAATTTAATTTAATTTAATTTTTTATTTTTTATTTACATTTTATTTACATTTCAGATGCCATCCCCTTTCCCCATTTTCCTTCCCTAGAAAACTCCTATCTCATGCCCCCTTTTCCTTTTTGCTTTTATACAATTTTTTAAAATGTTAATCAAAGGCTTTATAAGTTTGATAATGCTTGATCAGAAGTGTAACCCATGTTAGGACCTTCTTATACCTCCTCTTTATATAAGAAACTTTCCAAACACATCTGGATTAGCTTCCTTTTCTTGACAACCTCTGGTTATTTTTTGATTTTTCTCTAGATAGACCCCGTTTGTCTCTATGTGGACATAGCTGTCTTTATATGATCACTATTCCTTTCATAAATGGCTACTTAGATTACGTTATACTTCTATTTAGATAATTGAACATTATTCATCATTAAAGGGTAGATTGGGTCTGTCACTCACAAATACATAAAATTGGTACAAACCATTCTATTTCAAAATAGTAAAGCTAGAGCATCTAGATTGAAGTGAAGATACCAATATTCTTTTGATTGTGGACATTGGTTGAACTTGAAAGAAGGGGCAGAACAAACAATTTAAAGTCATAGAAATGTGACGTTTCTATGTGATAATTTGTCTATCAACTTGACCATGTGGTCATATAGAAACCATACACATTTCATTTTTCCTTCTAGCCATCCTATCTCTTCTTTCTTTCTCTTGCTACCTCCTTTCTATCTTGGGGTACAAGTCTATAGGGACACTCCATATCACCCATTCTCAGTGCTTACAAGAAACCCCACTTTATTTAATTCTCTACTGTTAATATTTTGAAATTATTTTTATTTTCTAATTAAAAGATTCTGAAATTTGTTTTGTACCAGACCTGGCAAATTATATAGTTTTTCATGCTTGCCAGGTCAAGCATGCCTGTTCTTCTATTAGACAAATGTTTACTGATAGCTACAGTCTCCACTAAAACACTTTAGAATGCCACTTCATCCTCTGTTTCTAATTAAAATAAGACAACAGTTAAAAACCTCATCTGAATCTGCATACATCCACTGTGATCCACATGTGTAAATAAGCCTGGTTATACTTTCTCTTTCTATATATTTCATATTCTCAAAATATCAGCAATAATATGCAAAGTCATCATTTCCCACCTTCTGATTTAACCTTCACCAATTTTTCTCACCTATATGGAATTTTATTTTTACTAACATCTCATGTTAGATTTTACTGAACATTATATTTCATTTTGCATTGTTAAAGACTATTTGCTAAATCAGTATGGATACTGGTACACTGAACTTTTTGAAAGAACTTGTGTAATAAAGGCATTGATGTCATGGAGAGCGAGATATGCCTGGTATCTATATCCACAGGGAACTTTAGTAGGATGTGGATTTTTTTAGTAAGTAGTTGCTTATTAACATTGTCATGAAGGAAGATATTTATGAACTCTATAAGGGACTGTACTGGCTGTTTTGTGTGTCAACTTGACATAAGTTAGAGTCATCAGAGAAGAAAGAGCCTCAGCTGAGAAAATGTCTCCATGAGATTCATCTCTGAGGCATTTTCTCAAATTGAAATTAATGGGGGAGGGCCCAGACACTGGGGGGTTTGTGCCATACCTGGGCTTGTCATCCTGAGTTACATAAGAAAGCAGGCTGAGCAAGCCATGGGAAGCAAGCCAGTAAGTAGCACCTTCCATGTCCTCTGCATCAACTCCAGCTTCCAGGTTCTAGCCCTGCTTCAGTTCCTGTCCCAACTTCCTCCAATGATGGATTGTAATCTGGAATTGATGTCATGGAGAGCAAGGCACCCCGGGTAGCTATATCCTCAGGGAACTTTGGTAAGATATGGATTTTTGGAGAGCAAGTAGGATCCTTGCTCTCCAAATAAACACTTTTCTACCCAGCTAGGTTTTTGGTCATGGTGTTTGTTGCAGCAATAGAAACCCTGACTAAGACAAGGACTAAGAGATACACTTCCTTTGTTGTTCAAACCCTTCATGTTAAAGCATAGATAAAACAGTCCTATCTTCCATAGACTTTTTCGTTCTTATCTCTCTTGCTTTTGGTATTTATTTACCAATCTCTTGTCCAGTCCAAATCTACATCATTAATATTGTATTTGTTTTACCCATAATAAGCTGTCTAGACTAAATCTAATGTGCTTTGACATTCTTCAAAGCTGTTTTCAACTGTTACCTTCTCTGGAGCCCTTCCTTCCTTCTGATTTCTCCCAGCCCCAGGATACATGTCGTTTCATCCTCTTACCCCTATAGAAACCTTTCAGAATTCTCCCTGATCACTTTGCTATGGTATATGAAATATCTGGTTCTTTCTTTTCATTTCTGTCAGCACTGCTATTTCCATGAGAAAAGCCTTAGTTTCTTGGTGTCCTTTGTGCTCAGCATGGAAGCAAGCTCAGATGAGTAGATGCTAAAGAGATTTTTAATGCAGGAAAAATCAATTCATTTTACTAGGTATTCTCTGATTCGGAGTTTCACTGTAATGTACATTCTGAATTATAATTGCACAATTCTGATACTTCAGGGATTTATTAAATGTTTCAATATGCAGTGAAAATATTGAAATAACCCAATATTCCTCATTTATCTAAGTATGTGATGAAGTTTTCTGAGGTAGAAAACCTTTCAGTAACAATATTGTCTTCTTTTAAATTTATTTTAATTTGATATACAAAAACACCTTCAACGTTAATCATGTCTCAATGATGAAAGATGCAAAAGCTTTTCTTCTAGCTTTTGTTATCTCTTGCACTCTAGTTTTCAAGACCCCCTTTGTTTCTTTCACTATCAGGTAATTGCTTTTGATCATCTCAGTGGAAATTTGAGGATTTTTTTTTATCTAGAATCACACTTGTGAAGAATAGACATGTCTTATGTGTAGTTTAGTGTTTGAGAATTAGGCCACCTAATGTTTGATGTATACAGTTTGGGAGACTTAGTGTTTCAGCCTCATTCTTCTAGAATGGTGTTAGAAACTATGATGTGAGCCAGGTATGGTATATCATACCTATAATCTCAGCACTTGAGAGGGTGAAGCAGAAAGATTGCTAAGAATTTAAAGCCAGGCTACAAAATAAGACTGTCTCAAAACAAAACTAACCAACAAACCAAGGAGTATCAAGAAAGGAAGTGATGATCTCCTCACTTCGTGAATCTTTATTCTTTCCTTTCTCACTTAAAGATTCCCATGATGATCAGGAAGTGGGCAAATTGCTGACAAGCTACTGTGCTTTCACATTTTTGCAGATGTGAATTACCATGATAATCTATAGTATAGTTATTGTCTGCTGCCATAATATGGTAGATGCATATGATCAATAAATGTAAGTAGATTCTATAAAAATAATTTCAGTTTTCTTCAATTAAATGCAGAATAAGTAAATTACATGAGACTAAGATTCTGGTCATATAAATGAAAATAGTTTATATTTGTTTATAAATAAAGAAATAATGTAGTTATTTTAATGAGGTCATACCAATAACTGTTGGTAAAGTTATGATTTTTCTATTTAAATATTTAAATAGTATGGTATGGGAGAGTTATTAGACTTGTGCGGTATACATCAAATCAGAAAAGCTAAAATCCACAAATAAAAGCAGTAGCAATCTAGTCACTCTTCATAGAATTTATTGACCACTGGACAAAGAACATTTTATTCATCACAGGTACAAGATTCAATGTAACATATTCACAAATTATTAATTTCTTCCTGCATTGGTGTGTTCAGTTGTTGGTTACATAACAACTCAGTTGGATGAATTCCCTCTGGCTGTTGTGTATGTTAATTATTTGCTCAGATCCCCTTTCATCCTCACACTTAGTCTGTATTTTGCTTCAGGTAGTAGATTGAGGACTGAGTATCCAGTTTTACTGATATGGGCATGACAAAAACAAGAACAACCTCCATCATTTGTTAGCTAATTGATACAAGACCTAGAGCAATATCAGGATTATTATATCATTTTAGTGGACATTATTTATAATGATCTAACAGATATCTGCTATACAATAAGCACTGAGGACTTATTACCTATTATCACTGATGTGGCAGTTGGTCTTTTGTTTGTCACTTCCAAACTTTTAACTTTCCAGATTCTCAGTTTAATTACTGAACAGCCAATCTTGTCTTAGCTTTAAAACTGACACCTGAATGAAGGCATTAGATGGAGTGATAAAAGGGGAGAATCATGGATTACTATTAAAATAAGAAGGGCAGTATACAGTTTACATAGTGTTCCTAGACATGTTTAGTCATGAGTGTTCTTTAGTAGAGAGTAGGACAGGCCAGAAAGTGTGAGCCTGTTTTGGACTTGAGACTCAGTGTGACAGTGAGGTAGATAGTCACAAGGTCATTATGATCATTAAGGCCAGGTCTTAAGCATGCCTTCCTTAGTTTATAAATCTGGGACTTATTTAAAATTTAAGTCTTTATCATACAGAAATAATAATAAAAAATGTAATATGCTGACATTGTTGGGGGTCACTGCCTCTTGCTTCAGAGCAGATGCAAAGTTGTCCCTGGTGGGTAATAATTTCAACCTTTCTGAGAACAATGATATTTTTGTTTATACTAGAAAACCATTTGTCTCCTGGCTAGTTAGAAAACTACAACTATACTGTTAAATATATAATATTCAACACATCTTGTGGGAACTACTTCTTTAAAATAATGATGTTGAGATTTGATGGCTTATTCCAATTAAGAAATAGCCTGAATTTTGAATAGCATACACATAAATAATAGTTGTGATTATGTCTGTATTAAAGAAGACCCAGGGATTATTTTAGTAACTGGAGAGACATAGTTTTACAAATGGACTTAGAAAGTAAATATACTCTCTCATTAATTATTGAAAAATTCTTCTAAGTAACTAATGCATTAGACTCTATGTGATCAGTTGTGTATCATCTCGGAATTTTGCATCAAGGCTTTAATAAGTTGGCTTGTTACCAAAGGACGATTTTGGAACTTCTCACTTTGGTGTGATTTAATTGACTTCCTGTCACATAGTTGCCTCTGATGTGTTTTATCCCACCATACCAGTTCTACCATCCCAATGCCTTGGCTATACTCCTTACATCCACCCACTTTATGGTCACTCACTGTGAGGTACCGAGCAAGGCAACCCTTGGGAATTCTAGGCATGGTCACTCTAAAAGTCTGACTATATCTCTTCTATCAAAAGTTTAGCCAACATATATTTCTTACACAGTGATTGTCTTTTCTTAATGCCATTGTTATCATGAGAATCAGCTTCTCATTATTACTCATAGGCTAGTGCTTGTATTTTTTAGGTGAATGCTAATTTTGAGCATTCATATAACTGTTTCACTTATTCATATTCATAGTCTATCACCATCATTGAAGCCAATGGAAGTCACCCATTGTTAGCTACTTGTTCCATTTCTCGTTTCTCAGTGGTTGTTTTGTATGCCTAATGACTCAATTTTAAGAAAATGATAATAAACTGATTTCTTTAAAATTTCTCATTACTTTTGGCAAAATGGTTTTTATAGTTACATTACATTTTTGATCAAAAGTGTTTTGTAATTGTTCCTGTAATGTGCTCTAATACATATATTTTGCAGTTTTTCTGACAATCTGTTGAAATGCCATTCAGCAAATTGAGAGGATGTTTCAGATCTTCCATGATCAATAATGTTCACAATATTTATTTTATATAACAATTTATGTCTTGTCAATAAATCTTTAAGGCAAAAATTTTATAAGTACTTGAAATAAGCTAAAAAAAAAAAAATCTAACTGTTCAATTTCAGTAAAGCACAAGACATAGGATCCGGGACTCTGAAGACAGAGGGCCTGGGTCATACCAGTCTCCCTGTATCTTCAGATGTGTGGATGCTACAACAGTTCTGAATGTCAGATGCATTACATGAAAATGGAGATAAGAAACCTTGTACTAGATGTGAGGGTATGGCTCAGTGGATAGAGAACTTGTTAGACAAAAACTAAGATCTAAAATTGGATCCCTAGCCTGCATATAAAATCTGAAAAAGTACAGTAACATACTTATAATTCTGGTGGTAAAGAGGTAAAGACAGGTGTATTTCCAGGGTTCAGCAATGGGCCATATCACAATACATAAACAAGGATGTTTATATATATAAATTCAGAAATACAACTGGTATACCTCTGATGTACATATACATAATATTGTGTACCTACACATTAGAACCCATGTATTCTTCCCTATCCATGTAAGCACATACCACACATATGTTCAGGGACATACATGAAAATCATTCTCATTACCTCATATCATTGTCATGAGAACTTTCAACTAGCACATGCAAATATTTACCTGGTGTGTTTGATGCATACTCACATTATGCTATGCACACAGAAATACTTATTGCTTTAGACATCAGCTTAGCTTAAGCCTTTATTATGTAAAGGTTTTTGTCCAACTGCTATTTTTCCTTCAGGTCACTTGTCTTCACCAAATTCCTTAGCTTTTCTCCTAACTGTGCGATAAAATAAAACTCTAGAAAGTCAAAGAGATGAGTCAGATATGTACGGAAGGAATCTTATCTTGATCTCTCTGAGCCGCTCAAAACTCATTTCATCTCTCCATTTTGCCCTTCAAACTGTATCAACCTTCTCTCAGTGTCAATCTTCTACTTGTTAATTTTTTTCATATTTCCCAAATTTTTCTTCCAGCAGCAATGTGTAATGAGAAGAAATCAATTTCCAAAGGCTAATGACCTTTTATTTTTCTAGGCTTTAAACCTAAGGATTCTGTTTCCAAAGTCAACTGAATTTCTCAGTCATAGCTCCAATGTATAAATGTGGTCAGTAAAGTCATTTGTAATTAGTTATTTTTGAGGATGACTAACGGTAAAGATTCTAATAAGTATTATCATTTCTGAATTTTGCCAGTTGCTTATTTATATAGTCTAATGTGCCTAATCATACACCACTTTATTGTTTTACTCAAAATCTCTTGGGTAAATATATATTGCTTAGATCTGGATTTAAGTCTTTAGAAGACAGTACTAGTATAGTTTGTAGTAGCAAATATTAAAAAAACATTACATATTAATCAATATAAAAAAGAATAAGGAAGACACGTTCCATGCATGTGCATCCATGACAACTGCGACTCTATCACCATGACAACGAACATGATACCTAAGGGCATGCAATGTCTTTAGTGAAATAACACAGATACAGAAAGACAAGCAGCAGACAATCTCACGTGAAAGAGGAATCTTACAAATTGACCACATACAAGTTGAGGACAACATGACAAAATAGTAATGAGCAAAGGATAGATAGAAGAGATGGAAGGCAGGAAAAGGGAGGCTAAAAAATATAAGTCTGATGCCATACTTACATCACTGTGTACTGAGAGTTTTCTCTGTACAACTTGTTGTCACATTTCTGTCTCTCTGGGACTTATACATTCTGCTTATTTCTTCCTTCTTCAATTCTTCCCTGCTTGGACCTCAAGAGAATCACATGAAATGAAATATTTTTATAATTGGCTTAGTTCATGATTTACCCTTAAAACTGTATCTTTTTAATGTAAGTGAATCCAAGAATTACATTATAAAACCCACACCATAGTTTGTAAGTGTTGGTGTTAAAATTTGACATATCATCTAGTTTGGTGACAGAAAAGTATATCATTGTGGCATTAAACTATGTAGCTAGTTCCTAGGATTTATATATAGCAAGTATTGTACTTTTAGTGGCTATTACTCTTTGAGAACCAACTACATGTCAGATTTGGGATAGCTTTCTTACATATTGTCTTTTGTGAGCATTAACATTTCTACTCTATGAGTAGATAATGTCATCCCAAAATTTCCAATGAAAATAGTGAAGTACAGCACGCCTGAGAAATTGTTAAAGGCCACATAGCTCCAGTAATGTTTGAGATGATGACTGAGCATAGATTATTCAGCTCCAGAATTGCCAGATACTAAAGCCCTTGGCTCTTAGCTCCACTGTGCAGTCTAATAATATTTTTATGAATTGTTCACAAGGGTTTATTTGTAAATTCTAATTCTGAGTATGATCGAAGTGCATTAAAGTTCAATTTTGTCTTGTCTATAGACAGTTTTAGTTTCAAAGGGGTATAGCTTCAGAAGAGAATAGAAAATTCCACAGTTGTATTCTTGAGTCTGAGTTTGTATGTGTCTGAGTCTTCAAGCAAGTGATTATCATGGCAGTTAGATTTTGAAAAAGAAATTGTTTCAATAGTGTGCCTCATACAGTAAGAATTCTTAAAGCTACCTTATTTTCTCTGATGTCATAAAGAAATCAGAAAAATCTTTGAAACAAAAGTATTCTTTTTCTGGGGGAAATAAAAATTAAGTTTTAGCATATCTGGTACTCTTCTTTCTCATACTCCCCTAGGAATATACATATTTTTCTTTTATGAATATCAAAATGTAAAAAAGAATCTCTCAGGTGTCTTGGGGACTTACATTTTTATATCAAAATTTTGCTTATATGTATTGACTGTTCATGGTTTATTTATAAGGCATATGCATAGATTTGTATTCAATGTGCTTTCTTTGAAAAATGTGTTTGTTGTAGAGAAATATTTTCATCTAATAAAAGGAAAAACATTGCAATATTTACCCAAAAGTTTTAGGCACATAATTTTTAAAATTTATTTTTGTATTGTATATTCAATAACTGTAGTGGCTAACCACTCAGTGTCCCCAAGGATTTTCATGCATACTCCCATCCAAGAACTATCTGGGTTTGTGAATGAAAGTCACACACACACACACACACACACACACACACACACACACACACACGAGAGAGAGAGAGAGAGAGAGAGAAACAGAGAGAGAAACAGAGAGAGAGAGAGAGACAGACAGAGAGACAGAGAGACAGAGAGACAGAGAGAGAGAGACAGAGACCAGATAATTTTAAATATGCCTTGACTAGCTTAGTGGCTGGGCAGATCTAATCCTTCCCTCAGTTAGCACACATTTCCTTCCAGTATTCCTGGCTTAACTCTTATTGTATATTTTGTCTTTGTTGTCCTGATTCCTTCTGGGATGCTCCCTAGTCTTTACTTCCCAAGACACTCCTGGGCAGCCCTTCTAGGAGACACATTCTCACCTACATTTCATATGATTTTCCCTCTGCAGCTCTAAATCTGATACATCTTCCTCTAAATTATGGTGATTCTTTTTCTTTCTCTTTTCCAGTCCCTAGCCTGTGCAAATGTAAAGGTCCAACCTCAGTCTATCTGCTCAGTCATTGGCCATTGGCTCTTTCTTGATTGATTAAAAAGTCAATTGAGGACACGGACCTTCAATGTTTGGACATACATATTCCCAATTTGTGGGGCCTGATTAATTCAAAGCATTAGAACCAATCCCCAGCAAATAATATTTAGTTTTAATTCATTTGCTGTAAAAGTGGAGTTGAAGGGAAATGCCAGGACACTATTTCTTTATAATGTATAAGTTACATACATTTTCTATAGTGGGCCAGAATATATAGGTAGTAAAGTCACCAAGTCATTAATCAGACCTCCGTCACATTCCAAATTCATGCCTACTAAACACCTTATTCTACCAGCAAAGGAAAGATAGATGCAAACCAAGTGCTTATTTTCTAGTCACTGATTGATGAATAAGATCAGTATCTTGTCAGGTCACAAAAGATGTGGACATTATTCTGCCTAGAGCTTTTTAGATATTTTGGATATTACCTGGGAAGAAAATACGTTTTATGCAAGTCATGTTTCTTACATGCACACAAAGACTATTCAGAGTTTCAAAAGTAATCATTACTCTTTGCTAGAGGTAATAGTTTGTTATAATACCTATTTCATTTCTTTTCTCTTTACCATTCTTTATTCCTTCCTTTCTTTTCTTCCTTCCTTCTTTTTTGTTTATTTGTGTGTGTATTATATGTGTACTCATGGGAAATTGTCTATAATCATACAGAGGCCAGGAGAGTATAACAAGTGAACCAATCTATCACTTTCTATCTTCTCTTGAGACAAGGTCTGTAACTGACCCTAGAGTTAAGCTAGCAGTCAATATAATTTAGGCCTCACTGTCTTTACTTCACAAAGGACTGGCTTTATAGCCACACATGTCTATGCTAAGAATATGTCTATGGATGTTGGATCTCCACTTTAGGACTTCTTGCTTGCTCAGCAAGAACTCTTATCCATTGAGATGTCTTCTAGATCCTTATTCTGATTTTTGTTACTTTACCTACTAATATTTAATACTTTACAAAGAATAGAGAAGTCCTTGATCATTGTCCAGGATACTAGAAATTTCAATAACTTCCCTCCAGTATCTAGTGAAGGCCTTCCTTCAGTGTCATAACATCACAAATTTATAGCGTGGAGTCATAGAATAAACATGTGTCCATTGGTCACTGTGACTCTTCTTATGCCATTCCCAATGCCACTAATTTTATCCTGGGGACTCTACCCCCATAAACTGCAAAGTTTCTAAAAATATCCCACTCCAAATACCAAGACAAAAATTTGGCAATTAAATTTCTAACACCTGCACCATTAGTGACCACAATCAATCCATGTTACATTTCATTCTTTGATTTTTAATTTAATCCTAAGCCAATTCCATTTAGAATGTACAAACCAAAGTAGATAGGTCTTCCACAGCGTGATGATTGGGTGACTTAAGTTGCATCATAATACTTAATTATGATCATAGTCAGTACTTACTGATATTTTCCTATGTGAAGCTTTCTTTGTGATACAGTCTACAATGTAAGCACTTTAAATATTTGTGGACATGTAATAAGTACGATTTACTACTTAATTTTCTAGTGGAGTTGAAACACTTTAAAAGCATTTGTTACAGGTATGGAGGTTTGAAGTCTGAATGCTATATATCTTTGAAGGTTTTCAGAGAAAGTTTATCTTTTCTGCTTCTGGTGGATGCTTATTGTGGTGGTTTGAATGAGAATGGACTTTATTGGGTCATATATTTGAATGTTAGATCCCAGTTAATGGAAATGTAAGTGAAGAATTAAGAGGCATGGCTTTGTTGGGATATTTCTGGCCTTATTGAAGGAGGTGTATTATCTTGAAGGATGTCACTAGTGGCAGGCTTTGTGTTTTCAAAATCTCATGCTAGACATTTCTGTCTTTATCACTGTTGTTATAAAGCTAAGTTTGGAACAAATCATCTCTAACAAGATTCTTTATGTGGAAGATGCCTCCGTTGAATGAATTATTCTTTCAGCTTTACTGAGATCTTCCAAAAGGCTTACTCATTTCAAATGAGAAGTTATGACCTACTTGTTAGTAGCTGAATATTGTTTCATCAGCTTGTCGAGTATTCATTATTCCTTCAGTAATCTAGAATCTACAATTTTGAATATCTATCACAGATATTCAGTCAAATCTCAAGTATCTCACATAATTAAAACTAATCAAGTCTTTACTTATTGTTATTGCTTGCTATGTAATAGTTACTTCATTGTTTATTAATCAGCAGACTTGTTTCATCTTTTTAAAAATTCTGTGCTCTAAATTTATTATTCTAGCCTCAGAGAATGGTTCTAGTATTTATATTTAAGAATTAGACAATCAATTTATGAGTCCATAGATAGAATACACAAAATACATTTCTCATTCTGACCAGTGTTTTGACATTCCTCAGATGTTATTGTATAGGTCAGTGTCACTATTTCTTAAATTGCCTGTATTTATCAACCACTTCTATTTGTATATTGTCTGTAATATAATATAAGTTAAATACCAAATTTTGAGAAAAAATACAGTTTTCTCATACTTGAATAAATTATAACTGGAAAGTAGGACTTAAACATACACACAAACACACACACACATACACACAATTTTTTCCTTTGAACAATGATTACTATATTTTGTTAGAGACCAGTAATTTGAAACTAAGGAAATGTCTGCAGCCTCTTCCAGACTTCTTAGAAGAAAAGCCTATGGAATTGTTATAACAAAAGAGACATTTTGAATGTAAAAAGGGACATTTTGAATGTGTATTATTCAAGTTGTTAATTCCTTGAAAATAGTGGGTCCCCTGAAGCTCTGATATTTTGCTGTTTTTCTACTAATGTGATTACTTTCATTTGGGTAAGTGTTTTGCATAAACATTTTGGAATGGATATTATTTTCTCTACAGGCCTATATTTAATGTCAACCTGCAGGATGACAGAGAGAGATGCGGGAGATAAACTAAACTGAACATACATTACAGTTTATAAATTTAGCTCAAGCTGAGTGTCAACCCTCCTGGAAAAACTCTCCACACACTCATTCCACTAGGTCATTTGTTCTCTGAACAAGCTGACATATCCTTACAAAAGCAGGAGTTATCAATGTGCTTTTTCTCTCCTGTTCTTCATTGTGAAGTTGAGGAAAGAAAATTCAATTTTTGTATCCCAGATAAAACTTGACAGCTGTTCCTGACCATGTGTAGGGATTTTTTGACACCAAGAACCCCATTGTTTTCTACAGAAAAGGGACAGTTTAAAAACTGCCATCTTTATATAACAGTGTATATATAACATATCACTTCCTCATTCATTCATTTAATTATTAGCCTATTTGGTCTATTGGGATTTCATCCCATGGACCTACAAGGCTAGAAAAGCTCTATAACTCTGAGGTCTCTCCCAGAACCTTTAAAAGTTTCACTTCAGAACATTCTCTTCCTGGGTTGCTTAGGCAGGCTCCAAACTTGTAAGCTTTTACTTTCAGTTACTCGATCCTCATATTCTCATGAATTTGGAATGAGAGGTGTGTGTCATCTTAGATGGTCATTATTAGGATGATTTAACTGTGGCATCTTTCAGTGAGAAGCTTTGAGGAATGTGAAGAATGGTTGCTTTGGAACATGTATTTAATTTTCATAAAGTATTTTGAAGAATTGCATAGAAGGGTGTGTTGATTTAATGACATACAAAGTTAAATATATTCTGAATACAGTGATTCTGAATAATTTCTTTTAAATCTTAAGTAGTTATTAGCTTCATTGGAATTATTCAATATCTCAATGAATGTTCCTTACACAACCAAAACTTGTTTTTAGAATAAGACACATATGAGTTATAGGTCATTTCTGTAGCCCACTAATTCATACTTGGCAAGGTGTTCACAGTTTCTCAGTAGAACTGTCTTTATGTAGAAGATAGATAAGGCACTAATAATTAAAAGCATTACTGTGGATAATAAAAAATAAATGAATCCTGAAATCATCAATATTAAGGTTATCAGTAAAAAAATTGTTACTATTGCCTCTTTTATTTATTTAAACTCATAAGTTGAATACTCGTATACTTTGTAAGTTAAAAAATAAACAAACAATCTATGGCTGTTGCAGATAAAAGTCAGTGATGCATAATATAGTTCCTTTTAACAATCAAAATATAGATTTGGATGCTGGCTATCATATTTGGAAATGATACATTTATTTGTTATTGGCTCCAGTTGACCATTCTTATTGCAAAGCACAATAATAGATCTCAAAACCACCCTTGTTAGAAATGGAGCTTTCTTGGATAGAAGCCAAGGTAGCTAAAACATTTCTTTTCAAAGGTAATTTTTTTCTTGTGTTTCACATTCCTGTAGTACCTGAGTCAAAGGCAGATGGAAACATTTTTTTAAATTAAGATTGAATTTATAACCTGAAAGATGGCTTGTGGAATAACAACCAGATTGTCATCATATTCGACATGTATTGAATTATCCATAAACTATGAAATATAGAATTTGCCTTCCCCATAAAATAGTGGGTTTCTAAAAATAAAAATCAAAGTGATTGAAGGTGGTTTATCTTAGCTGACAACTATCTTGTATATTATGAATGTGGAATCATTGTTTTCTAAACCTCTAGGTGCATAAATAAGTACAAAGACTACTATATGTAATCCAGTTGAAACAGAAATTAGTAGTTGCATAGTTGGCACTTTAAAAATAAGATATAAATAAATTGGAATAAAGCAATGCTCCTTATGGCACCAGGAAACCTGATTGGAACACAGATATACAATGGCACTTTAATATGTGTTGTAATTAAGTGGCACTTTGGCACCAACTATAGTTTTCTACATTATAAAAAAACACTGAGTCCTGAGTTTAAGCTTATCTCTTTGTGACTTTTGCTTAGTGTCTGCCTATTGAAGCTATCTTAAGCTAAAAACCAGAAGAGTGGGTTTCATGTTCCCTGGCTTTTTGAATAATGCAAGTGTTTAGTATGATCTGGATTTAGAACAGTTTATTTCAAAGAAACTAAATGTAGAACTAGCAGCCAATATTTGGACTGAGCACAGGGTCCTCAATGGGGTCTCCACTGGAGGAGTTAGAGAAAGAACTGAAGAAGCTGAAGGGATGCAACTCCATAGGAAGAATAATAATATCAACCAACCAGAACTCTCAGAGCTCCCAGGAACCAAACCACCAACCAAGGAGTACACACGAAGGGACCCATCGCTCCAGCCACATATGTAGCAAAGGATGGCCTTTGCCAGCATCAATTGGAGGAGAAGCCCTTGGTCCTGTGAAGGGGCCCAAATGTAGGGGAATTTGAGGGCAGGGAGGCAGGAGTGGGTGGGTAGGTGGGGGATCACCCTCATAGAAGCAGGGGAGGGGGCATGGGATAGGGTTTTGTGGGTTAATCTGGAAAGGAGATAACATTTGGAATGTAAGTAAAGAAAATATCCAATAAATAAGTATACTGAATAAATAAACAGCTATTTTATAAGCAGAAGCAAATGGTGCTTAGAAATAGATTTACGTATGTTTGAATTCAACATTTCAGTCCATAGACATTGGTTAAGTCTCCAAATGAATTGTATTAAAAAGTCACTGCTCAAGGCAAATTTACTTAAGAGCAGGTAGTGAGAGCAAGAAAGCAGTCATTCCTTGCCCTCGGATGCCAAATGGAATGCACATGGATAAATAAATGCTAGACCATTCAATACAAAAGACATAATACAGAATTTTATGAGTGGAGGTGAGTAGAAGATTCAGTCTAGTCTAATGTTTTCTCTACTGAATAAAATGGTGGCTGAAAAATCTACCTTAGCAAAGTTTGTTTGTATTTTGTTTTTGTTTCTGTTTTTTTTTTTACAATATCTTATTTTCTCTCATTTTCTTTCTTTTGCTTTTACTTCTCTGACCTGCTACTTGTATGATTTATGGATTTTGTGACTTTCTGTCTCTTTGTGTATGTATGAACACACACACACACACACACACACACACACACACAAGCATACACCTCTGTTTGCTTATTTTTTTATTGAACATGTAAAGATTCTATGCTCTAGAATCAGAGTGTCCTTGGGTGGAATCCAGAAGAGTTATGTTTAGTCTTCAGGCATTCTAAGAATCTACACAGAGTTGGAGCCATTATCAAGATTATCTATCTGTTTGTTGTCAATTGCTTGTATGATATCTCAGTATCAAATCACACAGTATATTCAAGGCAAATCAGCAAAGTCAATATCAGCTAGTGGAATTAGTTGGTAACATTTTTTTAATGACTGCAATGATAATTTGCTAGTAGTTCACACAGTAAATTTTATACAAGTAAAGGAAAACAGGCCAATCCTCGGTAGGAGTACAGCAGACTGATATTTTTAATGAACTGAACCATAACACTAATGTTTTAGAACAGAAGTACTCAATAGATAATATATTGTAATATTATTAGGAAAACCATTTAATGATAATGCAGTAATTGTATAGTAAAAATAAAATGAGATAGTATTTTAATTAACCTAATTAAGCCTATAGTGGTTAAAGCCTTATGTATTTCAATTGAGTATATTTTTTAAAGAAATTAGCATATTAATGTGAGATAATTATAATCATACTATCTCAAATGAGTTCAGTGTTTAGAGAAAATATGTTATTAGAGTAAATAGGAACTCAGTAAAATAAAAAATGAAAAATAAACAAATAACTTTTAAAACTTATTATTTTACATGTTTTGATAAATTCCTATGAAAATCATGAAACATGAAAATCATGTCTAGAATAGATTTTCAGGTATTGATTATGGCAGAATTGCAATTATGTTGAGTGTATAAAGCAATGTTAAAACTTGAGTTTTTGGAGTCAATGTAAAAGTCATATCTAGGGCTCCTCTTTGCATACCAAATACTTCTTTTAAAAAATTAATAAGGTTAATTTATTATTATATGTGTATAAGTGTCTTGTTCAAATGTATGCCTGTAATCATGTGAAATTATAGACAGTAGTGGATATCCATGTGGGTGCTGGAACTTGAACCCAAGTCTCCCAAAAGGATAAGGGCTCTTAACTATTGAGCCATCTTACCATCTCTCAAAAATTCTTAGAGTGGATTTATCAATTACAGAATAGCTATAAACTAATAAGTCCCTTAAGCAACAACCTAAAGTATAAGTTTATTAACCAAACAGAAGCTTACAGTTTTTCATTTTCTTTGTTCTTAAGACAAAAGGAATATGCATTTAAGTAGCTATCACATGGTTGGTACAGTGGTCCAGACCCATTTTCTCTTGAAGCCAGATCATATTCAGTAAATGATTGCCAAGTTTACTTCATGGGATTTGGAGAGGTGGCTCATCCATTAGAAGAATTTGCTGCTTTTACAGAAAACATGCAGTTATTTCTCAGATCCTATGTGAGATGTCTTATTACCTGGTATAACCCTAGGTCTAGGAGAGCTGAAACCTCTGGCCTCTGTGGGAAATACACACACACACACACACACACACACACACACACACACGTTATTTAAAATAAATAAAAATAAATCTTAGTTAAAGAAGACTAAAATTTTCTGCATTTAAAATTATGTGTATGTTTGACAAGGCTTTTAAATTCTAGTTCTATCATATAAGATATACAACTTCTGATATCATACAATCAATGCTGCAGCTCTCTATTGTCTTTCCATAGTTAAGCACTGAGAGAAATTTCTCACATTATAAGTTATGGCAGGAGGATTTTATTATATATTGTATTCTTGTTTTACATAGTGGCACATGCCTATAATCCCAGTACTTGGACACCTAAGGTAGGAGGATCATCTGAAAATTCAAGGTCAACCTGACCTACAGAGCCAAGTCTAGGGCAACCAGATATACAAAGTAACCCAGTGGCTCAAAATTAGATTGGTGTCAGGAGCTTAAATGTAGTCCTTTATGAAGATGTCACTTTTATGTTAGAGTTTTATATTGAATGTTTACCTTTAACTACCCAAAATAGTGTCTTCTGAACTTTGAACACCGTTCTCTTATTTTAGAATCTTACCAGATTTACTGATTTTTATTTTATTTGTGGCTCAAATTAAATAAAAATCCGTCTAGATAATATCTCCTAAACTTATTTAGGTTATTTTTTTGAAATAATGGGAAAATCTTCTTTTCCACCTTTAGTATTTTAGTATTCTAGGAATGTCACAAGACACCATGAGTTCTATGATGCTTGATATCTTATGCTCATGATAAAAAATGCTTATATTCATAGCCATGGCTCAGCTCTCTTTTTCATCAGTTTTCTTTCTACTGTACCAAGTGCACTAGTGATGCTGAAGTTAATTCAAAAAGCATATTACTGTTTATTTTCAGAGTTTTCTTTTCAGGTTGAGGTTGCCTTAATAAAAATGATGAGGGCAGGCGTTTGTGGAATCTTATAAGAAAGTATTCACATAATATTTTGGATTAATATAAGGAAGGTATTACATGATCTGCTTGTCTTAATTTTTAGCAATAATAATGTACATAATGACACTGAAGAGATACCAGCACAGACAACATTGGCCAGGAATTTGTGTAGTCACGAATACGCGAAACCATGTGTGCAAGGTCATCCAGCAGAGAGCACTGGTATATTGATCACCAACGGGCTCAGGGATCTGACAAGAAATTGTTTCACTCTCCAGTAGAAAAGTCTCTTGCTTTTATGATTTGTTACATGTGGAATAACTTCATTTACTGTGTCTCAGAATGGAACCATGGATTTGATTCAGGTAATATGACCCATTACTCATGGGAAATTTGTAAGCTTAAATATTTGTTACTACAATGAGAAAAAAAGTAAAATAAACTGAACATCTAGGCTCAAACTTGTTAAAAAAGGGATAATTTGATCTTAAAAAGGTTATATTTAGTAGGGAATAAAGCAGAGACTGATTAAGAAATATGGAAAACAGAACTAACATCAATGTGAAAAAAATGTTTTGGGGAAAGAAATAAATATAGAGCTAAAGCAATTAAGAGAGAAAGGAGGGACAAAAACAGAAAATAAGAAATCTTGACATGCAGTAGGTGTGGATATAGAGGAAATTAAAATAAAGTCAGTATTGCTCAGATGGGAAGCAGGAAGGATAATAATTCTTCTCACTGTTAGATCTTTACAGTGAGAAAGCTCTGAATACCATGCACGGTACATGACGCAACAACACTCAGTACAGAAAGTCAGGAGGTAGTACTAGTAAGGATACATAATGCTAGTGTTATAGCTGATCTGTTATCATTGTCATTGCTAAATATTGTTTGTAATGACATGCTGAGAATGTCCTCCGAATAGTGATAGGTGTGGATAATGCATCTGAAATAAGGGACAGTTTGCTGAAGAACCAAGGTCCAAAGTGAGACTTAGCCAACAAATAGAAACTGAAATAAAATTAATGAGAGAATAAAACATATGAAATATCACTGAAGGATAGAAAGCTTGTAGCTTCCTATAGTTTGCGGTGGAATGGTTATATAAAATATGCATTTCCTGTGGCACTAAAGGAACATGGCAAGATATCAAATGATCACATGACTTAGGGTACACATCCAGATGGTTCCAAACTATGCTAAAATGATTTTCTATTTCGTGAGGGTACAGGAACAGTTAACATTCAGTGGAATCTATTGTTTTGATGGTAAAATTTGCCTTTTTTACAAGCCAGTATTCTCATAGTATACTGTATTTCTTAAGTATGCTCTGGAGGTTAGAATTCTGAAGTAGTTTTTGATGTCTGATACTTTCAAATTATGAATCTTCATCAGGAAATTCTCTTGTACTAAAACATTAAGAAGTATTTTAACCAGTTTTCTTTAAGATGCAAACACAGAATTTGTTACAGATATATTTTAACCAAAGCTAAAGATGGAAATTAATTGACACAAAGAAGTCTTGGAAGACTGCCTTACACATCCAAGTGTTGGCAGTAGATTTTCAAGATAGTCAACCCCTTTTTGCATGTGTGGTTTTATTATCTACACATTCTATGTAAAACTCTAAAATGCTATGCTATGAGTTTATGTGTATAAGCTTTTTCCTCTAGAATTCGGATGCATTTCAGGATGGATATAATAGGGCATGGTAAATATAAATATTTTATACTAAAGTAATAAGACTTCACTGACATACATACACACACACACACACACACACACACACACACACATATATATATATATATATATATATATATATATATATATATATATATAATTTAACTAAAATAGGCATCAAATCTTGGTAAATAAGAGAATTAAATTGGTCATGTTATGTTACACAGACAAAAACAAGTGTTTTCCAGAGCCTTTCTTGAGTATCAGGTTTCCTCAAGAAAATGTGTATTGGAGTACTTTCATGTGATGTGACTTTTTCAGATATAAAACATTGAGACATTAAGATGCTATATATTTAACAGTATTTCATTTATTAGTAGTAGGCAATTCTAGATTTGGATCTTTTTTCTATTTTCTATTTCATATAACAATATATTTGTACAAAAGTCATGTGGTTTTGAACCAATTTTTTTTCCACCAAAATGTTCTTTGTGTTTGATGAGATAATGGCGAACAATCAAAGCCTTTAGGACTCCTGGGTGGTTATTACCATTTTTGCATTTGCTTAGACTTTTAAAATCAGTTAATATTCATATGAATATTCTCCATCAAGCATTAAAACATACCAGTGTTCAAAACTCTGTATATTCTTTCTGTGTAATTATGTCTCATACGGCCCTAGACACTTTCCAACCCTAGGCAATAACTGGCCCTTTGGCAAGCCAGATGGGCTTTAATTTGACCTTGTCTGTTCCACTATCTTCCTTCACAGTTAGCAGTGAAACCCAGGGATGTGAGCTTTGGCTCTTCAGATCAGCTTAACATTGGCATGACTTCTTGGCAAAAGAATATGAATGCACCTGCTGCTCATTTTTACACAAATTATTGTCTACAGTATTATGTATGTAAGAGTGTAGAGCCAAATAATAACACTTAGGAAGATGAGCAATTACAGCCTGTATGTTTATAATTCTGAGGTAAAAGACCCATTTTCTTAGCAACTAGAGCCAGCTCTGGGCTATTGTTTGGGTACAGGGTTATTTTTTTCCTCTATATTAATACAGATGGGTCTATTCTCACTATGATGAATCCTTTGTGATTTTTTTTGTTCATTTTTGGCATCTCCTTCTGGTTAGAAGCAATGTACATTCAATTTCTCATCATCAGCATTAAGCTTCTCACCTCTGAGGCCTGTCACAAATATAAAATAAGAAAGAGAAGAAGAAAGGGAACACACAGAGGGAATTATAAATAAACCAAGCCAAGAATTTAGACAGATAATGTAAGCTGTCAGGTGGAACTTGAGGCTTGAAGTGACCAGAATAAATATCTTGAAAAAAATATGTGATATAGATAAATTTTCTTAGAGTAAAAATATGGTAATTAAACAAAAGGAATTTTTGAATACACACTGAGGTATACCTAACCAATATGGCCACAATCCAAGACTTTAATATCTCTGCTCTCCAGTTTCTTCCTATACAAAACAGGGAATGGCCAACCGATGACTGACCCAAATTGAGACCCATCTCTTGTGCAAGAACCAATCCCTGACACTATTCATGATATTATTATGGTTGCAGACTGAACCTAGCATAACAGTCCTCTGAGAGGCTCAACCCAGAAGCCAACTGAAATAGATGCAAAGAACTACAGCTAAACATTAGCTAGAGCTTGAGGAGTCTTGTGGATGGATCAATGAGAATGGGGGGGTCCGAATATGATAGGAATTCTACAGGAAGACCAACATAGTCAACTAACCTGAACTCTTTGGGATTTCCAGGGATTAAACTACTAATTAAAGAGCAAGCATGGGATAGACCTAGGCCCCCCACCACATAGGTTGCAGATATACAGCTTGCTCTTCATGCAGGTCCCCTAACAACTGCAGTGGGGGTCTTTACTAAATCTGTTGCTTGTCTATTGATCTCATTCTCCTAACTGCACCACCTTTTCTGGCCTCAGAGGGAGAGGATACCTCTAGATCTGCAGTGACTTGTGCCAAAGTGTAATGTTACCAAGTAGGGTAAATGGAAGTAGTGGCTATGTGAAGAAGGGCCTGGAAGAAGGGGAATGATATTGTGATGTAAAATGAATCAATAGGTAAATTGATGAAAAAGTATTTTCATAGCAATGATTTCTTCTTGTGAGTACATAGTGAATGCAGAGACTAGGTGTTTGTTCTGAACATGCCAACATTTTAATTGATGGCAAGAATGAAGACAGAAAATAGAGATTAAATAGGCAATAAATTTGAAGTTGAAGGTTTTGTCGATGGGTTGTTGTACCTCCCCTCCACTGGGAGGCCTGCCTGGCAACAGGGGTTGACCACTTCAGCCTCCATGTCCACTACTACTTAGAGTGAGGTCACAGAAATTAGAACAACCAACGATAACAACAACAACAACTACAACAAATTAGATCAACCATCTCATCTTTAGAAAAAAAGGAATATAATAAAATAAGGTGAAAATCTTTGGAAATCAGGAAATTTTTTTTGTATGCTTAATTTGTCTAATGAATCTTTTGATAAGAAATAAAGCAACATTGCTAACTCAAGACTAAGGTGATCAATAAGAACATGTCTTAAAGGTAGAAACTGATCACTAAATGGGTACAATAATTATCTATTTTTCTTCTTTATTTAAGTGAAATTTATTTCAGATAATCAAAACAAGCAGATGATCTGTTCCTTCAAATCTATGACAACCACCCATACTTGTATCATCTTTTTATAACTTGAGGTTCAGGCACTAGTCTACACAGCATCACACTTGCCTTCTTCACCTATCCCACTTCCTTGATCAAAATAATTATTCCCATTCCTCTGAATTCTCACAGTATTTGAATTGACACTGTCTTGTTATACAGAATGCTTCTTGCAACTTTCCTAGTGTCAGATTGGAGCACCTTTTCTTATTCAATTTATATATTAACTAATTATAACTTGATGTGTGAGGAATGGGTATAGCCAACCATCATTCACTAATTTATACTCCATAGTTTTCATTGCATTTCACATTTCTTATCCATTTGGATCTCATGGCAATCATGGGGAGATATGTAATGAAAATAATATTCTGTAAAATTAGTTGATGGCAACACACTGAGGTTAATCACTATGAAAAAATTCACCCGGAAAGGTAGGATGTTAAAATTCTGTTTTCCACATTCTCTTTGCAGGGCATATTTTAGTAGGCTAGTTTTGTAGAAATGCTTTATTCATAGAAAAAGTTACAGGCATTCAACTGAGAAAAGCAATTTTAGATTTAGATCCGTTTTTAACATAGCAGTTTTGTCTACTAATACATTCAAATATGTTTGTTTGAAAGATATATCTTTCTCTGGAAGATTTTAATATTTTCTGCCACTGCAAAAGCATAGCACTCTAGAAACTGAGCTTTGAGATGAAATCTAGTCATTAAAACATTTCTATTCACTGATTCAAAATGCATTTAAAATATCTGACCCACCAACAAAGAGGTAATGTTTTTTAAAATCCAGTGAAATTTCACTGATGTTAATGAGAAATTACAATTTCAAATGATTACCCTTGTAAGATAAATCAAAGGTAACAGTAATTAAGATAATTGCAGAAGATATTTTGGGTTCTGTATTGCAAGTGTTGAGAGGTGGAATATAAATGTGAAAGTATTTTTTATTCACTTTGATATATTGAACTGAAAATCAATTTTAGACCACAATATTTTTCATACTGTGTTAAAATATGAAACTTGTGGATGCAATCTTATCCTTTTATAGTTACACATAATTCCCAACTTTATGACATGAAATATTCATTAAAAGGGATTTCTTGTTTCTATTGCTATGTCTTATTTTGAAAAAGAAAAATAAAACCTTCTTAATGTGTAGATTTGAAAAGTTCCCATTTTGGTTTGATGCACAATAAATATGCTATTCTTTTGATTTGGTTATGAAGTAGTCTTGATGTTTAAAGCCATTAAACTATTATAAAATTTCCAAACCTTACATATCACTTTATTAAAAATAGCTAAACAGGTTTGGCACAAAATAATCACCACAGTTAGTGAGGACTGAGTCCTTCACGGGCTTTACAAAGGGTTGAGCACATACCATGCGTGTCCTTTAGAGTCTGAGTTACATCACTCAAGATCATATTTTCGAGTACCATCCATTTGCCTATAAAATTCATGGGTGGGTGCATGAGAAACCACCCTTTTAGAGGCAAAGGGGAGAGGGAATTGGATGAAAGGTTTGCAAAAGGAAGACCAGAAAGGGGGACAACATTTCAAATGCAAATACATAAAATCACCAATTAATTAAAAAAACAAAAGAAGTAGTCCATAGACACCCTTCACTAAAAAGGGGGAGGTATTAAGGAGCTGTTTAGACTTTGGGGAACATATGTAATTTCTACAAATGGATCTTTAATATCAGGTTGAATACCCTATCAACTTCTATAAATTAAATGTTAATGATAACCACTTAACACTGCAATCATTCATTCTGAGTGTTTAGAATCGCCTATGAGCTTCACTAGATTGCATTCTTGTGTGTCCCAGAAGCTATTAATTCTAGAAAAGTTAAGATGGCAAACCTGGGAACCCCCAAGTTTTCACTTTCTTTCTTTTGCATAAAAAAATGGCTCTTCCAGACTGATTGTTTGTTGTTGTTGTTGAGGATGATGGTGATTATGATGGTGATGATGATTATGATGATGATGAGATAAGACAGTGGGTAGAACGAAGTCAAAGCAGTAAGGATATTCATGGAGAAACAAAGACAGGTTTTGCTTTAGATACTCTTAGAATTGAAGTCCAGATGGTTTGTTCATTGTTTGTTTGTTTTTCAAAATAAGGCAATTAGAGTAAGAAATTCAGTGCTCTGTGACAATTGCCAGGCTTAGTCATATCCAGACCTAGACTTTGTCACAGAAATTTCACTAAACAGCTCCAGAGTTTTAATTGTCACAGGAGTTTTTCTCATAAGTAAATGATACGAAAGCATTACAGCATTCCAATTAGCAACTCTTCTCCTCAAATGACCTAAAGAAAGCTGAAATAAATTGTTGAAGATGTGACAAATGTGTGGGTCACATCACATCTTTTCTAGGAAATAGTGAGGGCTCAACTAATCATGGCTAGCTTTTTTCTTAATGTATGTAACTGGTAAAACATCAGCATTTGATTCTTTAACCTTTAAGTTCTCTTTTTTTTTCAGTAGCAGATAGAGTGTTCATCAAATTGACCCAGTTCCCAAAATATACATACTCAGTAAACAGATGTCTCTGATTGTTGTCTAAATAAACAACATTCCAAAAATCAGATCCTATGATCTGAGACTGAAATAATTTTTGAGGCAAAGAGTAACCATAGGAATTGTTTGGAGTGCCTATTTCATCTTTGGCCTTAGTAATGAAAGTAAATAGATTATTTTTTGGTCCCATTTACCTCAGGAAACTGTAGATCTATCCCTTCTATATTTAGACCTTAATAGATTACCCCTTTATTTCCCTATTTTTCCTTTTCCCCTTCATATCAGGCAAGTGTGCTGAAACAAAACTAGTTTTTCCTAGAGTTTATTGTCCATGTTGGATAAAGAACAACATAGAGGCAACACACTACTTTTTATATTCACTGATACTCCCTATACTTCTTAAGGATATTGAAGATCCCCTAATGGGAAAAGTGATTTCCTTACTAGTAATATGTATTTTTTCAACTTTGTTCCAGTGCATGTACCTAATAAGTGTGCATTGCAGACTCCAGCTGTGGCCAAGTAGAACACTCCATGTAATGAATTCTATTATTTTTCTTTGCTCAATTTAATAGCCCAATAACTTTAATAAAAATGTTTATAAGACAAATCAAAATGTGATTTTAATTATATTACTTGTTTTTCCAACATTTATACTCCCATTAGTCCTGTAATATGATGTATTATGATCAATATGATGTAACCACTCCACGACAGTGTGCAGAATTATATTTTATTAAAGAAATCTTTTTGAACAGGTATAGAAATTAAAGCTTGTTATTCTATTTGAATAATCAGGATTATGTATGAATTTATTAACCTATTTGATGAATATGAACCAAGCCTTAAAATATAAAGATGCAAATCATATCCTTGCTTGTACATTAAATACCATAACATATCATGGTTTAAGTTACTACAGACATTAACACTACAGTATTGTACTGTCAATAAGAAATGTATTTACTGTCACTCTCCTCCAGGATCTTCTGATGGTAAAACAAAACAAAACAAAACAAAACAAAACAACCCAAAAGTTTTGTTGAACATTACTAAAACCTTCTCATTGCAGAATTAAGTACAATTATGTGGTAGTAAGTGTCAAGCTTATTTTGCTTAGATAATTTAGAGTTTGTGGTCCTGTAAAATGAGCTGTATTTGTGAATATTTATTTATGCATTTATGGATATAATTAAAATTTTAATAAGGTTCAGTTGCAAAACTTGCCATGGTCCATTTGATCTAAGGTCCTTTCATAGAAGTTATAATAAGTGTGCACATGAAGTAATCTGAAATTCAGTTGCAGAATTCATTTTGTAAATGGGATGACCAATGGCTCCAGGTCAGGGCAGTGAATATCAGAGTTATCAATTGAGACAAAGTTCAACTTAGTATCTATGATAGAATTCTGGGAAACCTATTTGCACTTTGTTTGCCAATTTTTTGGAAACAAGCATCAATCTTCTCCCTAAAGAAGAAAGATAAATTGTTATATGTAAAATAACACAGGGAAATATTCCCAAAGAACAGAGTCTGATTAGAGAGGGGAAGTCAAGTAAGATGAAATAAACACAGGAATGACATAGATTAAATGAAAAGAGAAAAAAATTAAAATGAATTCCAGGTGGAACTGAAATGTTGAGCTTAAGCTGTTTGCAAACCTATATGTTGTTTGGATGTGGAATGGAAACAGAGTACAAGAGAGCGGGAAGAAGAGATAGAGTGCGAATGGGAGTTAAGGTTTGGTTTAAGAGAGAGAGAGAGAGAGAGAGAGAGAGAGAGAGAGAGAGAGAGAGAGAGAGAGAGAGAGAGGAGAGAGATTTTTAATATTTGTGGTTTCTCATTAGAAGAATAAAATTGTTACTTTGTTCATTTTATTACTATTTCTAACATTACCCCTTTTCTTTCTACATTTCCTGTTATTTCCATGTTTTGTTGAGGTGATGCTCCTAGGGAGCTTTGCCTCATCCCTTCATTAAAAAGACAATCTCTTGAGCCCTTCTTATAGCAGTTAATCCTCTGAACTCCAAAAGGGGCAGAGGTGAACTTTTTTTTTTTAGTATTCTTACTGATAAGTATGTAGTATAAAAGCAGCAATGCATCTGTCCCTGTACTCATGGAGAAGGCAGATATCACAGCCTACCACAAAGAGACTCGGATACAAGAAGTGAACTAAAGTTAATTGCAGTTGCTCAGGTTCAGCAACTTGGACTTCTCATTATCAGTGTGATAAAATTTGATTTTTTAAAACCTCCAAGGCTCTAGTTTTGCTGAAACCTTATAAATTAAAATATAGTAATTGCTGTTATCATGATTATTTTATCAGTTATTGGTAATAATTATGAGCTCCAGTCTTACCTAGAGCCTTATATTCTTTCCATCTTGTCACAGATAGACCTATTTACTGAGATGTTAATATGCCAGTTTTACAGTTGATAAAAAAGGTTTATTAACTATGATTATAGTTTTAGTCCTATAACTGTATGAGGGTACATACATCAGTGTGTGTTTCATTGTTCATATGTGGCAGTCAGAGAAAAACTTGTGGATACCCCTTCTTTCCTTCCACCATGAGGCTTCTGGAACTGAACTCAACGCTTTAGGCTTGTGGGTAAGCTTTTTACCCTACTGTATTATCCTACTGGACCTAATTATATTAAAGTAGATGATTATGTTCTGAAGTATGCTGTGACCTCCTGATTCCAAGCCTATGATTATACACAGAAGCAAAAGATGGGTAGATTAAAGTGCTTATACATTGAATGTTTAATCTAATTTTAGAGATTTGGTGAAATTAATGAACAGAGTAGAAAGGGTTTACAACGTTATATTATTAGAGATATGTCTCCAAAGAAGAAGTATTAATAACACAACCTTCATGCAGTTTTTTGATCACCTTGGGCTCCATATAGTCTTTGCTTTGTGTCCCAATTAATTTTTCATAATAGAATGGCTATAATCAGGCAGGAGATAATGGTTTTTCTTCCTTCACCACATTCGATTGTAACATCTTCACAGCCTGATGTTCTAAAACCTCATCCCTAGTTATATCTCCTTACTAATGTCAGCTGATGAGTCAAGACTCTTTAATGAAAGTAGTAAGGCATTGCAAGTATTATTTGAGAAAATTAAGTTTCTGAGAAATGCTTGCTGAATTGCATTTTAGGTAGCAGGTGCAATGCTTATAAACATCCACAGTCTGCCTCAATGCACTATACTGTTGCATTAGGGGAAGGCTTTGGCACACTTTATTTATTTTTACAAGGAAACCAACTAGGACACCCAGCTTTGCTAACAGTGGCTTCCTTTCATGACCATCATTATTCTCTCCCCATCTTCCTTCACACAAATGTTGCATGTGAACTTTCCCATGACTACTTTAGCACAGGGAAACTAATGTTTAAAAACCTCCCTTCCTTTTGGTGTGTATCTGTGTGTGTGTTGTTTAAAATGAAGAAAGTAAACTGAAATCCTAAAGTTACTATGTGTATCAATATAAATGTTTCCAGAAACACTGGAGAGTAGATGAAATAAAATGCCTGGGATATCATTCTCCTTACAGAGGATATTCTCATACTAGTGAGAATCGGTGCTGGGGTGAGGGACAAATATGTATGAAAATGATATTCTAATGAAGCAGTAAGTATATGAAATAGTTCTCTTGTCCATTTTTAAATATTCAGATATTAATGTGTAAAATACTGATTCTTTAGTAAACTTAGTAGACCTTTTGTTTTTCTGGGAAATCATCACTGACATGTCACTGTAGTCATGATGTTCATCTTTGTACAGAACATTTTTCCACAGCTATACTGAAGAGCAAGTCTACAAAAGGGCAGTTATTTTTCCAATATTACCTTTCTTTTTTATCTTTCTGGACATACATATAAAGAGTATGAAATAACATGAATCATGATATAATTCAGGCAAGATGATTACATCAGTGTTAGCACAGTGATATTTGCTGAGGGTTGATATAGAATCTAGCAAAGTTTACCTCTATAGAATTTTAAATCATTTATCAGAAAACACTCCAAAGTGATTATCTAGAGAAAATGGAATATGTTAAATACATTTCAAAAATTCTACCTACCTAGCATATTTCCTTATTATGTACACATTTATTTGACTTGTACATATACCATGTATGTATTTATATTTAAGATGGCAATAAGACATAGGGGTATGTTGTATCTTTGACTTTAATGTGTTTGAATACTTCTAAGTGCACCTATACTCCTTTTGCTTTTCAGTGTAAGTTGAATTTATAGCACAGCCTCTCTGTGGAAGCTGTACAAATGCTGGTTTTGTGTTTTTGGACTTCCAGGACTGTGGGTCAAAAGAAATATCATTGGCTGGAGATATGGCTCAATGGGAAAGGCTCACAACCTGAGATCAATCCTCAGCAATCAAATGGTAGAAGAAAAGATCTTATCCCCAAATGTTATCCTCTGACTGCCACGTTGTCACCTCTGAATGGTTAGGAACATGAAAACACCTGTACACCCACATGCACACATGTACATATATAGATCTATGTGTGCATGTGCACACACAAATATGTAAATGTGCAATAATAAATAAAATCAGAGTATCATTTGAATCAAGTCAGCTTCCTTTCTTTATGAATATCTCAATTCTGTTATAGCAACCAAAGAGATTAAATAGCCTATACATGATATTTCCTCTCAATAAAAAGATATGTGTCTTTCTCTTAAAAAATAAAGTCAAATGGCATTATTAATTTACCTAACAAAATTCACTTCAGAAATATATCAAGACTGAACAAGGTAAAGGCTATTTTTCCTTTTTCATTGAGTGCTAAAATCATTCCAGGATTAATTGAATGCACATTTTAAATGTCACTCAGATGTGTCTATGACACACCTGGTGTACTTGCTGATATCCTCTATAGAGAGTTACCTGGACCTAGATATGAAATTGAGATATGAATGCTGACAACCATAGGCAGTAACTGAAATTTCTGGTCAAATTGAATATATTCACATCTTGATATATTACAAGGGCTGTTTAGCAGCTCCAGACAGTGATACATGCAGTATTTATTTGAAGAAGAATATTTTTCAACAGTGACAGTAAAATTTATCTTAAATGTTTTTATGCCTATTTATAAATGACAATATATATGGTTTAAGATGAGTATGGTGAGTTTTCCCATTTCTACTTCAATGATGTTTTTATTGACATAATTACCATGCTTTAACACAGCTTCAATTACCCAACTGAGATTTGTATTTAAAAGTGTCCAAACAGGAAAGATTTATGGGTCAAGAATTAAAACAATTTAATCCAAAGATTCCATTGCTCTGGAATATTACAACAATAACAGCTGAAATAAGCAAGGGTTATAAGGGAGATTTGTAGTGTTTGTTTTTTGCACCTTTTTTGGGTTTAGTGGCATAATCAACAGGGTTTATTGATTTTTCAGAACTCATGAACATAACAGGTATAATATGGCCTTATATAATCAGTACAATCCAGAAGTGGAAGTAATCTACTTCTGGTACCATAAACTTAGCCACACTGTTGCACTAATTGGGGACTTTCCTTTAAAGACATCAGTACAGATCCCTCTGTCCTGCAAGTTTCAAATGTAACAAAGTAAAAATGCCTATCATTCATCTCATTTTGAAACATGGTAAACCAGGAAGGAAAAGACAATTTCTGTCTATAATTCTATATCTAAAAAACTGTTACAAAATATTCAAGTAGATGATATTTCCTAATGGTAACATTGTGTGAACCCTTTATCAAGTTATAGAGTCTATCCTTAATTACATAGTAGGCATATCAGTATATATGATTGTCTACACACACACATAAAAAAATACAATCAAGGTGACTAAGACTGAGATTCACTCATTCATTTAAGCAGCATCCCATGCCTAGGATATAGTTTGATAGTCTCTGTCACTACAGTGGCATGTTTGCAATACACATGATCATATTACAGTCTTCTCTGAGGAATAGAGGAGTTGGGATGAGGGGAGAAACTTGGTGAGGCAGAGACTGGGAAGGAGAGCTACATTTGTAATGTAAATTAATTAATTACTTGATTAACTAATTAACCTTTTAAAAAGATAATGATGACATAGTTAAGTATGAAGTAGAGAATAAAAGCACTAGAAAAAGGTGAGTGACCTTGTCCAGGGAGGTGGCACAAACCAGAGATAATTCACGGCTGAGAGAAAAGTCAGAGTAGAGAAGGGCACGGGCATGCATGCAGAAGAAATCCTTTAAGTACATTTTTGGCATGTTAACTGAAGCATAAGATAATAACAAAGAATGGTAGGATACACCAAGTTCAGTTGCAATACTGACAAAGAATTGTGCTTGGAATTTTGTCTCATTATTAGAGCCTTTCCTGACTGTCATACATATCCTCCATCTCTGCATATACCATTCTTTCTTGGTATCATTCTTTTCTTGGTTTAAAGGTCATCTCAGTAGGAGGTCTTTATTTATTCTCCTTTCCCACAAGCATTCTCCATTCCTCCTGATTCCAAACATGGCTGCTATTGCTCTTCAAAATGCTCATCTCACTGACATACAGAATGCATTTTTTAATTTAATTTTGTATTTCCATAATAATTCTAACAAATACATGAGATGCTGAATATCCATGATTTTGTTTACAGCTCACTTAGTATCTTCAAGATTGTGTTGCCACTAAGATGCTACAGGAAACAGAATGGAGAACCATTTGAGGAGAAGCCTGCATATCTTTGAAGGTTCCTGACTGTTGAACACCAACCCACACTATGTGTGCCTTAGGGATGGATGAAGTTTAAAATTAGCATTAGCAGCAGGAGAAAAGAATGATTCATACAAAAACATCAAATGGGGAGTTCCATACCTATTTCTTCATTCAGTTCTCTGGAAACAAGAGGCTGTTACTGTTAGATTATGCTCTCACCATGAACAAACACAAAATTGGTGGAAGATGCTTGGCAGTCTGTCCAAAGTCTGTTATGGGTGATACTGAATGTTCCTAAGGCCTCCATAAGTAAGAGTGTTCAGATTCACGCTTGTGTTTATGACCGCTGATTTTAACTTCTCTCTACCCAAGCAGACCTTTCAACTCTTATTGTCTGAAGTTCCTCAGCCACACAACATAAACTGGGAAGAACAGCATCACATTTGACCTTTCCTACTCCACCCTTTCAAAGATTTCATTCTGTGCCTCCCTTCTGAGACTTAGTAACTTCCTTTTTTATTTTTTTCCAGGCACAAAGTGGTGTGTGAAAGAATTTATACAATTCCCTTTGGCATTTCTGTTGTCCGTTGATTCCTCCTTGATGTTACTTTGGGGAAAGAAAGGATTTTACCCATAGGCTTTTACTCCTTGTCCCTCTTTTTCTCTTCTTTTTCGATTCTCTCACAGCTTTGAAATGTCCAGGCTGCCTATGAATACTGCACCTTGTAAGATAAATGACTGATGAAAGGTCAACCTGTCAAGACAAGCATAGGAAACAGAGATATTTTTTAAAAATTATTTTATGTGGCAAGTATGGAAAACAATTGACTTTTATAACCTCCCTTCAGAACTTTTCTGTAAAAATAAGAGTATTCTTGATCCTAGAGATGTGTTTTAAAACAATTATATTTGATGATGATGTGGACAAAACATTGCATAGTTGAAGTTCTATTGTGCTTTTTAATGAAAGGAGGAAAAGGCAATGTATTCTGGGCATTCTTTTTAGACTGTCTCTATAAAACTAAGTTTTACATGATGAAAACAGTTTTTCTTGTGCATGATGGATAAAATACCTCAGTCTACTGAATTAATTTAAAGAACTACATCTCTTTCTCTCCCTCCCTCTCTCTCTGTCTCTCTCTGTCTCTCTCTGTCTCTCTCTGTCTCTCTCTCTGTCTCTCTCTCTCTCTCTCTCTCTCTCTCTCTCTCTCTCTCTCTCTCTCTCTCTCTCTGTGTGTCTGTACAAAATAGTCTAGGTTTATTTATTGCCTGTTTTTCTAGTGTGTTCACCTGCATTTTCCTGAATTAATTAGTGAACAATTTATTCCTGATCATGTGTTTCTGAGTTGTGGGTTTGTGAGCTTGTAGCTTGACTTACCTGAGTTCTTTTTAGAGATCTGTTGTTCTGAGAAAAGATAGTGGAATTCAAAGAATCACATATTAAACTGGGTTTTTTCATCAACATTGAAAATATAAGCTTAACACATGATCGCATACCTATTCATTTAAATGTTTAAAAACATATGTTTTCTCTCTTTTATTTTTCAGTGTTTTCTTTGTCCCTATTAGGTAGGCAGATTTCTGTAAGATTAATTCACTTTTATGTTTGAGTAAACAAAACTTTAGCTGGAAAAGGAACTTAACTGCCATATGAGATCCAAATCCGGCATAAGTCGTGTCCCTCATAGCCTAGCATCCTAGCATCCCAACATCTCTCCAATTTGCACAATAACTTCTGTTTTTTAAAGATGAACTGATAATTAGGAGGGAAAAGAAACAAAATATTAAGCCAATGACAGGAACTGATGTATAAAGTGTTTGCCAAGAACATCTAGACATATTGTCTATGCCATTTAATCTTTATTTAAAACTTCTAAGGTGCCCTTTGCAAGAGAGATGAAATTGAGAACGTGTAAAGCTCTACATTTAACAGACTTGGGCAGGGGTTCACCCTCGCCGTTGGAAGGATACTAATTAATTTTTTATCAGGCTGTCAAGGATGTTTAGTCTCTGGGTAATGGTTCACAGCACAGAGGTCCATCAGACTGTCAAAGTTCTATGAACAGGAGCCAGCTTCAGAAATCATTTAATAATTCAGTACGGAAAGTTTCTCTGAACACAATGGCAAGAGGAGTGGGCCTGGCCATGTGTCGGGCATAGGTAAAAATTATAATGTTAATTTTTTTAATTCAGAAAAAATTCTAATTAGTTTTCCTCAGTCAATATTATTCTTCACAGTATTATATTCCTCTTGGATAATCTAAGTATATTTAAATATTTTGTGCATGGCCATGTGAGAAAAAAAAGCTGGGAGTAAAAAATGTAGTGAAAAGGAAATTTTAATTTTGTTTGTCAGGTAATGGTGACATTTGAATATAAAGCAATGTATTTATTGCTTTCACTAGCATATGTCTTTCTCTGTCAATGTATGTAGATACAAACAGAAACCATGGCACCTCTTTGAATGATGGTTGTTTCTTTGTCTTATTATTATTTTTTTACATTTATTTTTTTTAGTTTGTGTTGGGGAGACACTATTCCTTACATGTGGATATCAGAAGACAGAGAGTTGGTTCTTTTCTTCCAGCATGTGCATTCTAGGGATTAAAATCAGATGATAACTCAGACTCCATGCCATCTCACTTACCCTCTTTTTTTAATCTCCAAAGATTTATTTAGAATACAAAAAAACATCTGATTATATAAAATGTGAGCACAAGTGATCTTTTGAAGCATTTTTGATGCATTTGGGTATAGAAGCAGGAACAGGAGTATTTGACACTAGACCCAGCATTGTGCAATTTCTGGTTGGGAAAAGTCATAATTAGCAAATGTAGATTATTCTCCAAGAATCCACTACCATCATGCATGAAACAATATACTTACTTATTGTGGATTTATAAGGGAACAAATCCTGGATCATGTCAGTCGGTAAGTACATAAAATGTTCCCACGTTAGATACTCGTGAACACATGATGGTGAATGGCCTTTATGGAACTATATCATCAGTAATCAGGAGATAATGCTGGCTTAGTAGCAGTACCTGAATAGATTTATGTAGGTACGTTAGAGAACAAAAGCTAACTATTATAGAGAAGTTTACAATGAGGACATGAAATACTTTTAGTTTGACACATCTTTTGCAATGTTTTACCTCATATGCTGAGCCCTGTCAGGACTTTACAAATGGTGACTGAGCTCAAGCCCTAGCCTTCATGTACTATAATCTGATTTGCCATGAGCATAGGGCTCTTCAAGCACGTCAGGCTAGGGAACTGTTTCCTTCCAGAGTTTTGCATTAATCTACCATATAATCTGAAGATATATTTTCCAACATCATGTCCAGATTTCCAATGTTAATATTTGCACACCTGGCCAAAAGTCAGCTTTTTTTATACTGATAACAGGAAAGGAATGCAGAGTTATGCACATTCTTTGAAAATGTCTGTATTCTTACATAACCTTGAAGACATTGAAAAAGTTGCAATAAGAACATGGAGACATTTGCAAAGAATGTATTAGAAGCAGTCTCTGTCTTTCCTGTCAAATGTTGTCCTTGCAGACAGTTCTAAGAGGACACAGGCTTTAAACAGCGTGAATTTCAATCAGTAAAGATGGATGGCTGACATTAGCAACTAGGCTTCTACAGCTGCACAATATCTAATTGTACTGATAATGCCTTTAT
Organism: Arvicanthis niloticus; assembly: GCF_011762505.2. Lineage (NCBI taxonomy): Eukaryota > Metazoa > Chordata > Mammalia > Rodentia > Muridae > Arvicanthis > Arvicanthis niloticus. Next base: position 52,352,636 of record NC_047664.1, on the reverse strand, counting down.
GAAAACAAATCTGACCAAATAGATTCATCTAAAATTTAGAGACCCACAATGGAAGAGAAGTCTGAGGTCATTTTGCATAGATCCCAGTTTAGCCAGTGAGCAGTAAAATGTCTTAAGAGACACTGTCTGGGTTTTGAGTGTCAGTCTGAAGTCCTGGTGATTGCAAATACTTATCCTAGGACTTTGTTTTTTCAAATCTGGGCTCTGACAAGTTTCTTTGATTCAATTTCATCATCGCTAGTACAGAGGAAAATCAGATAGGCTTTTTAACTTCTGTCAAGGTTAAAATTAATTAGGATGTGCCTAGAAAATTCTAGCACTTTATTAAGGCTATTTTGTGATTTATGATTATTTTAACTAGAGTTGGGAGAGTATATTAGTTGTCACTCTCTAGCCCATTGGATCTTACTAGGGGCACCTTAAATTTTTGTTTGTTTTGGAAGGAGATATGTACCTGTATATGGGAGTGTATTTAATTATTCTGATTTAAAATTAAGGACCACATCTGGAATCTAATAAGTAGTGAGCAGGGATTCAAGCCAGGTGTCTACACCAAGGAAAAATCCAGCTGAAAATGGATGTAAGGTAGATACTTTGAGATACTTTGAGATACTTTGAGATACTTTGCTTTTGGTTGAAAAGTAGTAATTTGAATGGATGGCATAAACTGAAACTGGGTTTAAAGTAATAACAATGAAACAAGTCATAATTTTAAACACAGGTGAGAACTCCTAACATGGATCAAAATCTTGCTGTGGCTTATATATGTATAGTAAATATCCATCATATTTCCTTCAGTTGCTGGCTACTGTACCTCAGCACCTTCAATCATCCATTTGTTTTTTTCCAATACAGAAATTGGAAGAAGCTTTAACACTGTATGTATTAAGTACATAATTTGATTATATTAAAAGTTACCGACTTTGGTCATAAGTAGGATGAAAAATCTTCTTGTTCTAATGTTGTAATACTCTATAGATTGACATGTGCTTCCATGACTGATAAAATAGAAAAAGACCTTACTTCCAAGTTTCCAAGCCATATAAACATTTTCAATTATATGTTTGAAGTGATCTTCTCATCCTAGAAATCCCCTTTTTCTTTTGGTGTTATATACATGCAGTGTGACAGTGATATAATTGGCAAGATTGTTCTTGTATTCATAAAAATGAAAAAAACACAGCAATTGAAATAGTCCATACTTTGGATCACTTTCAAGGTTACAACCTTCCCACAAAGCATTTCCTTGCATATGTTGCAGTTCATAAAATCATATGAAAACTTTCAAATTCTAAATAGCTGGGGAAATACAGCATCTGGTGGCTCAGTTGAAGAATTAATGCTTCCAGCTTCATTGCTATTATATTTTGTTGCAAGCAAATTCACCAAATAAGACCTTTTAGACTAGTTTTATGTGGCAGTTTGCTACACTCTTGAGACGATCATATCAACATGCCCAAACACATGCCGTCACACAATACATAGTGATGGTTTGATCAGTTATGAACAGGGTCCATGATAGAGATGCCATGAATGAAGATCATGTTGCTGAGTGGCATGCTAATCTTCAGAATGTGATGTAGTATGTTAGTCATTGCCTTGGTGCTACTGAAAACAAATTTATGTATGGCCAATGCCCAGTGGCAAACTATGCCATGTTATAAAACATACAAGGAGTTAATAAACTTCCATGTTTGTGGTTTACCTACCTTTTAACTTTTTTGTTATGTTATGGGTATGGGTATTTTGCACCACAAACGTGAATGTACATGTGGAACCAGGAAAGAATATTCAATCCTATGAATATGGAGTTACAGGTGGTTTTGAGCCACCATGTGAGAACTGGGAATCAAACCCAGGTCCTTTACAAGAAATAAACTGCTGAACAGTCTTTTCATCCCAATATCATTCGTTATATTTGCACCACCCAGGTTGAATGCCCCTCCATCCCCTTATTTTCCTCTCTTGTCACCTCTCACTCTCTCTCTCTCTCTCTTGTTTTTTTGACAGAGTTTCTCAGTTTAGCCCTGCCTGTCCTAAACTCTCTGTAGACCAGGCTGGCCCCAAGTCCATCCACCTCTGCCTACAGAGTGCTGGGATTAAAGGCATGCACCCCTGCCAGCCAGTTTGTTGTCTCTTTTGTTTTTTACTACTGATGCATCTTCTAAAATAAAATTCCTCTAAATATAAGACATCCAATAACAAGTATTTGTCATGGGGGGGATTCTATTTTAACTATTGAGAGTAGTTTTGGTTAGAAGTCTGTGCCAAGAAGAAGCCCTTTTCTTTCTGATCAGCACGTATCCTTCTTAGTGAGGAGTGAGAATGGGAAAGGTTTCATCAGAGTGAAAAACCAGAGTGCTAAGCCTACAGAAATCATGATCCATGTAAACTCTCTTTTCTTATCAAATTCATCGTTATCCTCATCAGTCAAGGCAACTTTCTTGCCAAGCTCAATATCACTGGGTTAAAATGGAGGATTGAAATAAATATTTCCTGAATAGTTTCCCGCCATCATACTTGGCCATAATTTTAGATGAGGGTATCTGGATTTATCATTTCTGTCTCTTTTTATTTGTGAGATCCAGGCCAGTTACTAGATGTGTGAACCTAGATGAATGCAGCTCGTACATCTTGACATCCTATGGTGTATATTTATGTTTTTCCTACTGTTATAATGAAATGCTAATGTATGCATGGGTATGGTAAATTTGTTTGAGACAATAATTTAATTATAGTCTCAGAAGTTTCACAGCATAAACAAGTTAACAAGGTAGGAAGATAGGAATGACTCAAATGTTCAGATTTGAAACCAGATTATAATTATGAAACAACAAATTAAGACATGCAAAAATATTAAGAAAAGCAAATATTTAAAAATGTATTATATTCTCTTCCATAAATGAGACACTTGAAAATCAGAGCATGAAAGGAATATTCTTGTCTCCACGGTGATGGCTAATCTGCTTTGTTTCTCTTCTTCCCTGCTCCATCTGGCTTTGCTTGCTTGCTTTCCTAGTTTATTCTTTGGTTTCATGTGAGCTAGGGTTCACAGCCATCTGTGAATTTGTATTTCCCTTTTTATAGCCTCTACACTTAAGATAATAACCATATAGCTCTAGTGAAATGTTTATACTAGGAAGATTTATGCAATAAGCGCCCAAATCCTATCATATTCTTATACTAAATGTAAGCAGAACCCTCCAGATCGTGGTGTGTCATCACTATAATTGTATTACACATGTGTCATAGCTACAGTGAGGTAGATAACCTGAATTGGTCTGATAGAATCCTATGACTCATTCAAACTACACAAATTTCTACTAATGGAGACAGAAAAAATTTATTGTATATAAAATTTGCTGTTTTTATTGGTGGTGTGTTTGAATCTGGATCCCTGTGTTTACTCACCAAGAGATTTGCCCCTGACATTCTCATCTCTGTTCTCTCTCTCTCTGTGTGTGTGTGTGTGTGTGTATATTCCCATTTATTCTTTGATATTTTCATGGATGTATATTATAATGTATACTATGTGGTTTTATCTTCTACTCACTCCCATACTTCCAACTGCTGCCAGGACCCCCAAACAGCTCTTCCTCCCATATTTGTATCATTATATTATATTTATATTATAATTATCATTATTATTATTATTACCCCACCAAATTCAATTAATGCTGCCCATATATGCATAAGAAAATAGTACTTAACAACTTACCAATGGCCATGATCCCAAAGGACAGTGATTTTTCTCTGAAGTTAATTAGCAATAGTTTTTAAGCTAATGGTTGGGTGTGGGGTACTTATTTCCCTGTTAGAATTTTTAACAGGCTAGACCATATATAAATAATTTTTAGGTGAACACAGCTGTGTACTGTGTGTTCATATGTGCATCAGTCATGTCTGGTCCAGAGGAGGAAATCATTTCACAGCCCCCCTTCTCATTCCCTTATACCCACCCCCATCTCCTCTTCTAATATGCTCTCTGAGCATTCAAGGTTATAAGGGTTGATATATTTTAGTGACATGTAACAAAAAATAGTTTAATGTACATCTAATATACAATTTATAATTCTTAAGCCTTAGTGAGATATCCTATAATGTTTCCAAATAATGGTTAAAGTGGTTTACTTTGGATCTCTCAAATTTAAAACAATATACTATAAGCTTATTTTCATTAAAGTTATTTTAGTAAGTGTTCAATAATTTATTTATTGCCTTAACATATCTTCAACCTTGTTCTCTAAATTGTAGGACTTAGTGGTTTAGGAATGTGACCCCTATTCACAATCAAAGTTTTTTCAGAGCAGACTTCTGCAGCAATGTTTCTCACATCTTTGATTCCCCCTTGAGTCATTGTGCCAGATGAGGTAGCCTCCTTTCACTGTGACAAACCATCTGAAACAACTTTTAAAATAGAACAATTTAGTTTTGCTCATGATTTCTGAGATTTGAGTCCATGGTTGGCTCCTTTTATTATTGCAAGGGCTATTATGAGCAGAGAATTAGAAAACAAAAGTCCATATTTTGTAGAAGCTAAGAAAAAAGAACAAGGGTATGATGAAGGACGTGACAGTCTCTGAAGCAACCAAACCTCTTCTCCAGGGTTCCACCTCCAGGCTTCTATAACCTCCCAATAACCTATTAAATTATGAACCTTTAAGCCAGCACACTAACCTTGTCATGAGATCAGAGCTCTAATGATCAAATCTCTTTCAAAAACTTCCATCAATTGTATTGGGACCAAGCCTTCAACATATGAGCCTTTTAGGGGATACCCTAAAGCATAGCATCATGTAAGTTATCACAATAAATTATAGAGATGTTTGTGGAAGAATTATATTCCTCACCTAGCTTGTTTCAATTTCTCATAAACTAGACAACACATAGCACAATGAAAATTTTCAGTCATAAAGAGGAATGAAGTTATGTAGTTTGAGGCAAAATACGTGCAACTGGGGACAGTTAAATTAAGTGAATTAAGACCATCTCAGATAAATATAATGTATTTCTATCTCATTTGAGATTCCTAGACATTTATAGTAATACAAATTCATGTATGTATATGTTAAGGGAAAGTAAAATTAGAATATTGTAAGGGAACAATGGAGACTAATTAGAGAGAGAAGGGGTGGGAGTGGGGAAAGGTAAGAGGGAATGGAAGCGAGTGAAGGAGAGGTGTGCTCAGCATACAATCTATATATATAGGAACATTTACATTAATGAATACACCACATGCTGCTCACATTTTCTTAACAGAGCACTCCAAGGATTACCTAAGGACAAGAGCAGAGATTCCAAGCATTGTCTGCTGAGTATTGGTACCATGTGGGATCATACTATTTTTTGAGCTGAAGTGAAAGCAATAACCATATATAGATAAGTAACATAGTCAACTAGGATATGATAGCTTCTCTTTCTTTGGGCATTATAGTTAACTTTTTGTGGGCTACTAGGATATAAAATTTTAAAAGAAGATAGAGATATTGTTGGTTTTCATTATTTCAAATATTTATGTTGTAAAAATGGATTTTACACACTGACTTAGCAAACACTAAATGCTATACATGAAGGAAAATCAAGCTTAATAGAGGTTATAGAACATTGTAACTCTTGCCTAAGTAAAGCATATCCAATACACATATTTTGTGGGGAAACATCAAAGCCTTTATATCCCTGAGAATGCTATATTGGTGTCAAAGTATTTTAAAAGTATAAATCATGAAAAATATGACAGGACATTATATATACTGTGAAAATAGGCTTCTTTAATAAAAATTGAAACAAGAGGGTTGCATTTCACTTTGAGAGGCATCTGTCAGAAATGAATGTATCTCAATTTTATATTTCTCTTGTGCACTCTTACTTCCAAAATGATGAATACTGATGTTAAGATAATATGTTTAGCAGGCAGGTAGACTCACAAGTGCCAACTTTGTAATCATTGAGAATCAACAGTATCATCTGGTTGCAATTTTTTGTCCATTCACTTGTTCATTCATTCAACTCTTTGAATATTCCTTGCAGTCATCTGGTTTGTCTAAACTCTGGAACACAGGGGTTGAAAAGGAAGCTTAATTCTTGCCTACATGAAGTTCATAATTTACTGCATTTTTTTGTTTGTTTTTCGAGACAGGGTTTCTCTGTGTAGCCTTGACTGTCCTGGAACTCACTCAGTAGACCAGGCTGGCCTCAAACTTAGAAATCCACCTGCCTCTGCCTCCCAAGTGCTGGGACTAAAGGCATGCGCCACCACTGCCCAGCAATTTACTGCATTTTTGAAGCAATGCTACTTGAAATTCTCCTTTGGTGCTGTAACAAAGTACATTTCAAACCTGTGTTAGATCTTTCTATAATGTAAAGACATTTCCCTGGTAGACTGCAAAAGCATCACTGCATTAAGCAATCCTTGCTAATATTGGAAGAACCACCCAATCTTGTTCATTACTAGCTAGTTTTATATTAGAAACGTGCTTCCTCGGTGTATCTCTTTCCCACCTAAGATGTTAATGAGAAGTAAAATTACACATAACACACTTTTATGACTGTTATTTTTAGAAACCCTGAGTCTAAGATGATCCTTTAATACAGAATTATGTTCAAGAGCCTTAAATATGACAAAGCATATCATGAATTCCATAGGAACAGTGAGTTCAGTTTCTAAAATTTATTTGAACCTAGTAATTTGAAGCTAGCTCCTTAAGGCCTACGTGGCCCCAAATTGCTTTAGAATTTTCTTTCTAGTTGACAGGTTTCTGTCAGTCATCCTATTAGTAACTCTCTCTGAGAATCTGCATATTCCCTTTGAGTATGGTCTCTTCCAGGGTTTGTAAGCTTTATTTGTTCCATATTCCAGGTTTCTTTTGCTATTTAGTATTTCAGTTCATCCCAAATTTACATAAGAGAGCTGTTGATTTTTAGAGGTTGCCTCTGAAAGATTCTACAGCTTTCTTTCCTATCACTTCTTACTTCTGATTGTCTATAATGAGATCGGTATTCCTGCATATTCTACCCTGACTTGTGCTTTGGTATTTAAAGTACCCATGCTCACAAGTTTTGCTGTGGCTCATTCTGGGAAATTTGTTGCTAACGTTCCATGCACTTGTAAGGTCGTCTATTTTTTGCTCCAAAATGTGGTCATGTTACATTGTGACTTAAGGCAATAAAATCTAAGACTTTTAATTATTTGGTCATATGCCTATTTAAAAAAGAAATTTCTCTTGTGATATCATGTGCCCAGAGATGTGTTTAAAAATATACTTGGGGAAGTCACATGGCTTAGTGGAAGGAACATTTGGGTTTTCAAGTTTGAAATCCTAGTTAGTGTTTGGCTGTATACACATTTTGAAACCTTTGTGCACCTTAGCTTTTTTGTATGTAAATAGAACAAAGCAGCAAGACTCATAAAACAAATAAAAAACATTTTACTAAGCAGTATGAACTAGAAAGTTCTTAGACATGCATATATATTGAGTGGTAGTTTTTCTATATTTGCAAGATCTAAAGGAACTATATAAACAGTATCATTGTATATTATGAGAAATAGAAGCTTTCCTTAATTTATAAAATTGGAAAAAAAATTATATTAAGAATTAGAGGAATCTGACATTCACAAATTCATTCTCTGAATTATTCTTTTCCTCTTCACCTTCCTATCCCTCAAACTTTGTGTTTATTCTTTTTATTTCACCTCCTTTTCTCTAAAGTCTGCATGAAAGACATAGTTGATGATGATGTATGAGAAGAAGAAACTAGAAGACAGAAAAGGCTTTGGTGCATTTGTGGCAGTTCAAAGCTCTTTCTTTCATGCATGCATTAGATGATTTGCATAGACTTTAAGAGGCATTTGTTTTACAATATCAATGACAGTTTTCTGTTTAGAGTTGTGTAGTCTTAGTTCTATCTACCATAAAAATAGAATGTCAAGTTCTCATTGCTACGATGCTGGGACTCAAGTCGAGAAAAGGTGTACATGCTTTTCATGGAAATCATATGCTTGGAATGTAAACAATTGTATTATGAGTCAGTAGAAGCAGAACTGTGAGGTGTCAAAACCGGAATAGAAAGGGGAGTATTAAGAGCCATGCTGTATACAATGCCATAGTTTATAAGCCAAGAAATAAGAAGGAAGAGACAGAAAGAAATGATCAGTGAATCTTTAAGAGAAAAGTGAAAAACAAGACTTAAAGTAAAGTGGAGTCCTTTGTATTTTTGCCTTCTTCCTTTCTATCTGCATGCATGGAAGTGGACCACAGGTACCCAATGTGTCTCTCTGCTTTCATACAGTTTAACCAGAACACAACTCATTGACCATTGTTGTAGATATTAAGCTTGCTCTATCAGTTTCTGGCAATTCTCACAACAAAGAATGACAACCTTGGTGGACTAAAGCAACAAACATTGATTGTCTTTACATTAGAGAGACCAGCAGTGTGAGATCAAAGTATGGGTGGGGCAGGGTTCTAGAATACTAGTAGGTACTAGACTGGATGAAAGAAATCTCTCTTGTCTCTTTCAGCTTCTCCTAATTGATCATCAGCTTGAAAATTGTACTAGATTGTAAATAATCCAAGTTCCACTTGCAACTTCTGATGACCTCTTGATTTCTGTGTGTGTGTGTGTTTTCCAGTTTTGCATCCAAGTTTATAATGATAAAAAATGATTAACCTGGTGTCTGTAGCCCACTTTAACATAGCATCACTTATACTTGAGTCTTTTGTGAGTGATATTTCTGAAAATCTTCAAAATAATAATACTTTATGTATTTAGGAAGACACAGATTGTGAGGAATTTCTGTTTAAGCAGAATAGATTCAAATGGAGACTTTTGGGAAGGGGTAGTAAAAGATTCTATGACATTCGTAGTACTTCAATACACACACACACACACATACACACACACTTAATGGGAAAGCTTCTGTACTTTATAATATATGGATTTTAAATTGTTTTTCATCATTTGACACCATGTGTTAATACATAAAATATTGTGCAGCATTCGTACAATGATGAGGTGTGGTGCCCATTCTAAATCTCACTGTCCATCAGCTACTCTTATATATCAGATTTCCAGCCTTATCAAAAGTACAGATTCCAGTCCACAATGTTCCATAAAATATGACAAAAGATCGAACATAACGAGAAAACCTCTGAGTCATCTTCTTGTTTTCCAGAAGCTTGATCTAACATAAAGTTTATCACGGACTACTTGAAGTCACTCTGCCAGTTGAATCCACGAGTCCTGTGCAATGCAGACCCTTATTCTTCACTGTACCAGTGTCCACTATGAAGGTCAGGAAATGAGACAATTGGTGCAGCTTTCCTGAAATGTCCCATACTAGCTACCTCTCTGTTGTTATAAATTATCATGGACAAACACAACTTATTGAAATAAGATTTTCTTTTACTGGTTATTTTTATTTATTTCCATTTCAAATATTGTCCCCCTTCCTGGTTTTCCCCCTGCAATCCTGCATCACAACCCCCTCCCCTTGCCCCTACCCCTATGAGGGTGCTGCCCCACCCTCTCTTCCCACTTCCGCTTTACTGCCCTAGGATCCCCCTATGCTGGGGCACCAAGCTTGCACAGGAACAAGGGCCACTCCTCACATTGATGCCAGAAAATGCAATCCTCTGCTACATATGTAGCTGGAGCTATGGGTCCCCCATGTATACTCTTTGGTTGGTGGTTTAGTCTCTGGGAGCTCTGGGGTTCCAGTTATTTAATATTCTTGTTCTTCTTATGGTGTTGCAATTCCCTTCAGCTCCTTCAGTCTTTCCCTTAACTTTTCCATAGGGGTCCCCATGAAATAAGAATTTATTTGGGATTAATGTTCTAGGGGGATAGAAATCTATTATAGTTGTGAAGTTTGTCAGCAGACAGGGATGGCAGAAAGGGGAAAATTTTAAGATGCCACATCTTCAACTGGAAATGGGAATCAGAGGGAGCAAACTTGTAGGAAGCAAGGCTTTTTCTTATCAAGGCCCATTCCTTGTGACTTCTTCCAGGGAGGCTGTGTCACGTAGAACTCCACAAATAGCACACTTGGGCCTACCTGTTCAAATGCCCGAAACTGTAGGGGACATTGTTGATTCTAATCACTGCTTGCTCTCTTCTCACACTAAGCTTCAATGTGACTTTTTTAAGTAGTATTTTAGGGGAAGCCCTAATATTGAGACTTCATGAAAACTGCAGAGTACAGTAGAAGAAAACCAAGATTGGGGGCAGGGTTTAAAGAAAGCAAATATTTGAGATGTATTACCTACAGGTAAAGGTTTGTTTCTAGTTGCTTTGTTTACTTTATGTGTACAGAGTCATAGTGATATCTCCTCCAACTTACTTTACTGTCCACCCTGACTGGTCTGTAAATATAAATACTCAGTGTGCCAAGTTCTCTCTTTCTGAACTGTAGACATTATATAAATCATTTTTAAGACAATAAACCTTTCCCAGGGGAAACTTCATTGATATCCTAGTACTGATTTATATAAGAGCTTGTTTAGGTAATAGCATCCAGAATTTACTGCCAGAATGCTGAAGGAAAACCAATCATACATTCTTGAATCTTGCTATGACTTCAGTGCCTAGAGAGGGCAAAGGAAAAAATTCTGTAGAGAGCTGATCTCGGGACTTCAGTTACAATATCTCTTTCATCTTTCTAAGCAGAGTAGGAGCCACAAATCTACACCAAGAAAATACATACTCCAGAGATTATTGATCTAGCTATCCCACCAACTTTTCTTTGAAAAATTTCAAAATATAAGCAAATTAATTTTGTATTTACAGAACTGGGGACTTGGAAACTACAAAGCACTCCCTAGGTAAACAACAACATTAAATGTTAAATATATTTTTTATTTAATTTGTATAGAAGTATATATTTTTTAACATAAGAGAATTCTCTACGGAAAAAGGGGGGGTGAGAAATAGTTGAATCGTTGATGTCCAGAGGCATCATACTATGCATACCATATTTTTCTAGCTAGCTGTGTTCGTGTTATTTTATGTTTAGGAATGACTGCAGGAAAATTATAAAGAAATGTTCAGGAACTGTACCTTGCTCTTTCTGTGGAAAAAGATACTCTGGTTTGATCAGCTAGATTTGCTGAACAGTATGTATTGCATGGTTAATCAGTTTTCTAGTTGCCATGGTTCACTAGATATATACATTGGAAACTTACTTAAACTACATCAAGTACTAAAGAATGTAGGCTTCTTGGTAACTTGCCAGTTAAAACTAGAAATAGTTGGTAGCCAAGTACAGTATAGAACCAAGAAGACTCAAACTATTCTTTAATACATTCTGCCTCTACAGGTGGCATTTGTTGGGGATTACTGAGTTGGTTTTGTGCACCATAAACCTATCTGTTGAATGGAACCTGGTCAGCTTAAGAGGGCCTTCCAAGCAAAGTTGTGGATTTTGTGAATCAGCTGCTTATTACTGAGAGGTTAGTCTGGCACAAGTGGGTAGTAAGGTTAATCAAATAGTCAGAAATAGATCTTGTACTTCTGAATGAGTTGCTGGAGAATAGAATAGGGTAGAAAAGATTGATTGGAATGGAATGAGCTAACTGGATTGGAATTAATGGACTGGAGAAAGGGAGTAGCATAGCACTGGATGTCTAAAAATATTGATCTTGGTCAATTTTGGTTGAAATATAGACATCATTTTTTGAATGTGAAGTCGTAGAGAGGAGAACACAACTTTACTAGTTGCTTTGCTTAATACCTGCCTTTACATAGTTCCTGCATATAGCTGAAACATTGTCCTTACTGAACCTGGGATTTCTGAGATTTCAGAGGAGGAACTGCTAAGTTATCCTGTGTTATCCTCAGCTGCTTCTGGCAGAGGTACCTTGCAGCTGTTCATTTAATAATCATTGTCAGTGTAGGCATTTAATGAAGCACTACAACTAACAGGAAAGACAAGTTGCTGTTAGGATTTCTGCTTATTCAGTTCTCATCTTAGCCCCTAATAGTTATTGTAATTAGAGATTTTATAGCAGATGATCTAATTTCCAATATGGGCTCCATCATGGAAAATGTCAATGATGTGAAAGGAAGCCAATAAGAGGTGTTACAATCTTGTTGAGGTATATTAGAGGTGTTCTAATTGTTAAATTTTGTCATTTAATTGTTTTGTATCTAACAGTAGGTGAATAATATAGTATTCACTTAATATGCTAATGAACTTTGTTATATCTAAACATAGAATCCCCCCAGTGTCTGCATCACAAACTCACACACAGTCTATTTGCCTTCACAAAAGTAGTCAAAACTCTAAGAAATATCCCCACTATACAATATGTACTATGATACATACTTTTATATGCATTTAACTTTTGAATACAAAACTTATGCAAGAAATGTTATTTACATTTAAGAGTTCAGGAAACTGAGGCAGAGAGATGAGAAATGACTTGACCTCAGCTTCATAGTTTGTGTGTACAGAGTAGTAACTTAAACTCAGAAGCCTATACCTGAAAATCATACCCCCAGGGACTATGACACTGTTTTCATAAGCTGAAGCAATTTGGGATTTTCATTTCTATGCATTTTTCCCCTAGGAATTGCCCATACCATGCCTGATGTATTTGCTTCCGTGGGTTTTACTTCTCAGTGGACATCAGGGCTGTTACTTTACTGTAGTTTTTGTCTTCCCTTGGAATTTGTTTCCATGATTTTAGAAACTGTTCCAGATTTTATGTCTCTTTTATGACTTTTGTCTATATATTCTCCATTCCTTGGTAAATTATTTTTATCATTTTCTCTAAACAGTAGTAAGTGGTGGACATAGATGCAACAGTACCTATAATAAATGAAGCATTTATTAAGATGTTTTTAGTTTTTCTTTCATTACTTGCCCATAAAAAAAGCTTTAGATATATTTCAAAAAGTTTGAAATCAACATGGTTGTTCTGCAGTCATTATTGATCATGATATACTCCCATGGGAAATTAATCTTTTGCAGATGAAAATGTGCTACAACAGCTTCGGGGAATAATATAGTTAGCAAGATAGATGAGTAATTGGTCCTGGGCCACATATTTTTTCACTGTACATTGACCATCTTACTTCTTTGGAAATCAGTCAATCCATGAAGCATAAAAGCACTTTTCTTTTAGGTCAACTACTCATAACTTTTTAAAAAAAAAAATTGACCAATAAACAGGGCAGAAAAGAATTGTGCAAAAGTCAGGCAGTTCTTACCGACAGCGTGTTGAATTGAGTATACTTTGGAGTCAAATACACACATACACTTTGATCCTGAGGTTCTACCACACTGCTTAGCAATTTTGTACAAATACTGATTTTAGTCCATTCATCAAGGGGTACTGGCAGTTGAGATGCAAAGAGAAGGTTACTAATTTCACTTATTGACACTGGATTTTCTTAAGTTTACTTCTGGAATTTTTCATACTAAGAACTCTTCAGTCCCAGAATGGTCAGTTACCTAGGAGTCGAAACACATAGGTCTGTGAAGTAGTGAGATGAGATGCCAAGGGTAAGTGCCTCAAAGCCAGATTCTTAAATGTTTTCAAGTAATTTACAAGCACCGTTGATTGACTGTTAGATACACACAAGGACCCAATGACTTATGCGTGTACCATATAGCAGAGCCTGATATATAGATTCTTGTGAAAATTTGTTATTATGAGCACTATCAGATGATCACAAACTGATGCGGGGAAAGGAAAGGGACAGGTGTAGCAGAGTTCAGTGCAGCAGAGTTTGAGGATCACTCACTTTGACCCAGTGGTAAATATAGAGAGCATGACTATACACTTATTCTACACTGGGGACAAAAACTACGTCCAGTTGTACTTGGCATTTAGAAATCAAGAGAGCCAGTAGACAATTTCTAATAAATAGGAGTTTCCAGAAAAAAAGAACTATGAAGAATTACCCCCTTCTTTTTTTGTTTTTTGTTTTTATTGGATATTATATTTACATTTCAGATTTTATCCCCTTACCCACATTCCCCCCCACCACCCAGGAACCTCCTATCCCATCTCCCCTCCTCATGCTTCTATGAGAATATGCCCCTACCTACCCCCTACTCCCACCTCCCCATTCTTGAATTCCCTCCCCCACCCCGCACTCGGTGTTCAGCCTTCATGGGACCAAGGATCTCCTCTCCCACCTATGCCTGACAAGGCCATCTCCCATACATGTACAGATGAAGTCATGGGTCCCTCCCTATGTGCTCCCAGGCTGGTGGTTTAGACCCTGGGGGGCTCTGGTTGGTTGGTATTGTTGCTCTCCTCATGGAGCCACAAACCCTTTCTGTTCCTTCAGTCTTCTCTCTAACTTCTCCATTGGGAAACCCTTGATCGGATCAGTGGTTAGCAGTGAGCATCTGCCTCTGAATGTGTCAGACTCTGGCAGACCTCTAAGGAGACAGCTATATCAGGCTCCTGTCAGCATGCACTTCCTGACATCCACATCAGTGTCTACCTTTGATGACTGTACATGGGATAGATTACCCAGGTGGAATGGTCTCCAGATAGACCTTCAGTTTCTGTCCCACACTTTGTCTCCATATTTGCTCCCTTGAGTATTTTTGTTACTCCTTGTAAGTAGGACCAAGGCATCCACACTTGGTCTTCCTTCTTCATGAGCTTCATGTGGTCTGTGAGTTGAGTCTTGGCTATTTCAAGCTTTTGGGCTAATATCTGCTTATCAGTGAGTAAATACCGTAATGTGTGTTCTTTTGTGATTGGGTTAACTCACTCGGGATGATATTTTCTAGTTATATTCATTTACCTAAGAATTTCTCTAATTCATTATTTTTAATAGCTGAGTAATACTCCATTGTGTAAATTTACCACATTTTTTTTATCCATTCCTCTGCTGAAGGACATCTGGGTTCTTTCCAGCTTCTGGCTATTATAAATAAGGCTGCTATGAACATAGTGGAGCAGACAGATTTCTGAGTTCGAGACCAGCATGGTCTACAGAGTGAGTTCCAAGACAGCCAGGGCTATACAGAGAAACCCTGTCTCGAAAAAACAAACAAAAAACAAACAAACAAAAAAAAAAAGAAAGAAAGAAAGAAAAAAGAAAAAAAAAAGAACTTTTTTTTTTGTACCACAGAAAGTGTAGGATCCCCACCCTATATGAGGCCTAGTTGGGACACTACCAGAGGCAGAGTGTTTAGGAGGCTGTGAGCATGATCTCATTTTGTGTGTGTGTGTTTGTGTGTACATGCACAACATTCAGAGCATGTGTGTGTGCGTGCACATACACACATTTTTGTATGTATATTATACATGTGTATGTCTCTAATTCATGTGTTCATGCATTCATATATGTAAGTGGACATACCATGATGCTCCTGTACTGGTCAGAGGACTGCCAGCTTGGGCCTCAGTCCTCACCTTCTATCTTGGTTCAGACAGGGTCTCATTGTTGTGCAGAGCTGCTTACACCAAGCTAGCAGGCTTATAAGCTTCCATGGTTTCTCACTTCCTTGGCTCCCATCCTCTAATGGAACTACCCGAGCAGGCGCTACTTTATACCTGCTTTCTTTTGTTTCTAGGAATGTGACCTTGGGCCCTCGGGATTAAGAACCAAGCATTTTACCCACTGAACCACCTCCCCAGTCCCCGTTATCATTCTTAAGTCATTATAAAGGATAACTCTAGCACTCAGTTTAAGTGGAGACCCATTTTTATTACATGACACTATTCAGAGCTTCTGTTTTTGTACTTAAAAGTCTTGTCACTTCCCTTATTTACAGACACCTTAAAAATTAATGATTATTTATCTAAAAGAGATTTTAAACTTCTTTAGAGGAAGACACTATTGATCTAGAATTAATATCATTGTTGCTTCTGGCTGATACGTGTAGAGAATGCTATTTTTTTCTTCTTAATGCATTAGCAGTCACTGGGGAAAAAAAATCTAACAAACCTGGAAATACAATTTTAAAAGAGAAACAAAAGCTGATTTTTAAAACTTGAGTGATGCAATACACTTGAGTAGATTCATACAATTTAAAACAAAGGTGAAGGATCAGTACCAAGCCTCTTATCCATAAGATCATATATTTCAGAAGAGTTTTAATTAGTCATCAAGATTAATGTCATTTACTACCCATTAGCAACTAAAAAAAAATAAAATTGAGAAAATCTTACAAAAGAACTTGTTATATAATTCAAATATGCAAATAGAGTTTACCTTTGTAGGTTTAGAAAATAGATTAACATTTCAGCAGGGAAGGTATGGACTGATACCCACGTGGTACTTATGCTATCTTGTAAAATGTTTCTCAGGTGCTTTCTGCTATCATTAAGCAAAGGCAACCATCAATGAAATCCTCCTCCAACGCACTTTGAAACAGTTTTTTTTTTTTTTTTTTTTTTTTTAAAGAAAAGGTATGTAATTTTCATAGAGGTATGTATTTTCTTTGGAAAGGCAAAGGTACATAGTGTGAGTCCCCTTTCGAGAGGCATTTTCATACATTCATTTGTTTTGTGTAATACACTTGTTTAAAAATATATATGGAGCACATAATAAAGAAATACAATTTCATCATTAATCCTATATGGTAATTTCTATGCTTAGAGCCATGAGAAGATTCACATAACCCTTGAGAGACTTGAAACCCTAGGGAGAAGGGAGGCCTGGCAGGGCAGAGTGTGGTGAGGTATGGGAGTGTAGGAACATCCTCTTGGAGACTGGGGAGGAGGAATGGGATGAGAAACTGTCAGAAGGCAGAACAGGAGGTAGGGAATGACTGGACAGTAAAAAAAATTAAATGGGACCTCATAAAATTGCAAGGCTTCTGTAAGGCAAAGGACACTGTCAATAGGAAAAAAAAAAAAAAAAGCAACCAACAGATTGGGAAAAGATATTTACCAATCTCATATCTGTTAAATGGCTAATATCCAAATATACAAAGAACTCAAGAAGTTATACTCCAGAGAACCAAATAACCCTATTTAAAATGAGGTACAGAGCTAAACAAAGAATTCTCAACTGAGAAATATTGAATGGCTGAGAAGCACCTAAAGAAGTACTCAACATCCTTAGTCACAAGGGAAATGCAAATCAAAATGACCCTAAGACTCTACCTCACACCAGTCACAATGGCTGAGATCAAAAACTCAAGTGACAGGGCTGAAGAGATGGCTCAGTGGTTAGGAGCACTGACTGCACTTCCAGAGGTTCTGAGTTCAAATCCCAGCAACCACATGGTGGCTCACAACCATCTGTAATGAGATCTGATGCTCTCTTCTGGTGTGTCTGAAGACAGTGTACCCATATATAATAAATAAATCTTTTAAAAAAAAAAATAAAGAAAAAAAAAAGAAAAAACCTCAAGTGACAGCAGATGCTGAGGAGGATGTGGAGAAAGAGGAACACCTTCATTGTTGGTGGGATTGCAAGCTGGTAATCACTCTGGAAATCAGTCTGGCGCTTCCTCAGGAAACTGGACACAGTACATAGTACCTGTGGACCCAGCTATACCACTCCTGGGTATATACCCAAAGGATGCTCCAGCATATAACAAGGTCACGTGCTCCACTATGTTCATAGAAGCCTTATTTATAATAGCCAGAAGCTGGAAAAACCCAGATGTCCTCCAACAGAGTAATGGATACAGAAAATGTGGTATATTTACACAATGGAGTACTACTTAGCTATTAAAAACAATGAACTAATAAAATTCTTAGGCAAATGGATGGAACTAGAAAATATCATCCTGAGTGAGGGAACACAGTCACAGAAAAACACACATGGTATTTACTCACTGATAGTGGATATTAGCCCCAAAGCTCATAATAGCCAAAATACAGTTCACAGACCACATGAAGCTCAAGAAGGAAGACCGAAGTGTGGATGCTTCAGTTCTTCGAAGTGGAAACAAAACACTCATGGGAGGTAGAAAGTGGGAGGGACATGGGAGGAAGAGAGAAGGGGAAGGGGGAAAGGGGGTCAGGATCAGGTATGGGAGAAGATGAGGATGATATACAGAGGGTCAGGAATTTGAACAGAGGTGTGTAGCAATGGGGGATAGGGAACTGGCAGTATCCACCAGCAAGTCTCAGATACCTGGAAAGCAAGAAGCTCCCAGGACTCAATGGGCATGAGACTAGCTGAAATACCCAACAAAGGGGAGGGAAAACCTGTAAAGACTATATCCAAAGGTTAGGCAAGGCCCCTGGTTGGGACATAGGGCCACCCACTAATCTCCAAATATTTAACACAGAATTGCTCCTGTTTAAAGGAAATACAGGGACAAAGTATGGAACAGAGTCTGAAATAAAGGCCATCTAGAGACTGCCCCACCTGGGAATTCATCCCATATACAGTCACCAAACCCAGACACTATTGCAGATGCCAAGAAGGACTTGCTGATAGGAACCTGATATAGTTGTCTCCTGAGAGGTTCTGCCAGAGTCTGACAAATACAGAGGCCAATGCTTGAAGCCAACCACTGGACTGAGTAAGGAAACCCCAATGGAGGAGAAAGGACTGAAGGAGCTGAAGGGGTTTACAACCCCATAGGAAGAACAACAATATCAACCAACCAGACTCCCCAGAGCTCCCAGGGACTAAACCACCAACCAAAGAGTACACAAGGACAGACCCATGGCTCCAGCTGCATATGTAGCAGAGGATGGTCTTGTCTGGTATCAATGGGAGAAGAGGCCCTTGGTCCTGTGAAGGCTTGATGCCCCAGTCTGGGGGAATGCCAGGTTGGTGAGGTGGGAGTGGGTGGGTGGGTTGGGAAGTACCCTCATAGAAGCAGGGAGATGGGAATGGGATGAGGGTTTCTGGAGGGGAAACTGGGAAAGGGGATAACATTTTAAATGTAAATAAATAAAATATCCAACAAAAAGTATTAAAGATAATTTTAAAAGGGCTTTTAACAAGTAATTTTAAAATTAAGCATTACAATTTTAATCCAAAATAATATACTTTTGAATATTTATTTATTACATTTCTGCTCTTTTTGCGAATGCCATATACAAATATGGTATTCTATTGTTTATCATTAGTCTCTTAATTTATATGCATAGATATGTGTTTGTGTGGTAGGTATGCATGTGAATGTGTTGCCTATAGAGGGCAGATATCATATCTCCTTTTATTAGAGTTACAGGAGGTTTGTGAGATGTCTGATAAGGGAACCTGGAACTGAACTTAAGATTCTCTTCAGGAGACATAAAAGCTCTTAAATACTGAGCCTTCCCTCTAATGCCCAAGAAAATTTCACATGGAGAAAAGCTGCTTTTCTTTTTTCTGTATTTATCTGTTTATCTCATGAATTCATGTTTTCCTTTATCATAGCAATTTTTATTTTATCAGTATATTAGAAATAACCTTTAGAGAATATTCAGAATATATATTTTATATAACAGTGCATTCATTAATTGCTGAAAATGGCATCTTACATTCAATTTCTTACTCATATTATTCATTTTCTCATAGAGTCATTTTCCATATCAAAGGGATAAAAGGTAATTTTTTATTAAATGTTTTTAAGTTTATTTCATGTCACATGTAGGGATGCTTTGCTTTCATGTGTGTCTATGAACCATATGCCTATGGAATTATCTGTGGATGTCAGAAGAGGATGTCTGATCCCCTGAAACTTGACTTATGGAGGGTTGTGATCCACCATGTAGATGCTGGATACTGAACCAGGATCCTTGCAAGAGCAAATGTTCTTAACTGCTGAGCTATCGCTCTAGCCCCAGAAGAGTGTTTTCTTACATAATGATCATATAATATATTATTACTGATTCACAAATAAATGCTAAATATATTTAACACACGAACTAGAAAATCATGTATAAAGTAAGAAACAGAAAATAACCTCACCTCACATAATAGCTCTTTTTTAAAATTTAATTGCTTTTTATAGATTCAAGATTTTCACACTTTCTTTTGGAGTAATTTATTAATGAATCTTCAGATTGCTTTATAATTTCTTCTCGGTGCTTAGGGACAGTCATCTTAATCCTATAGAAGAGGCAGGATATTCCAGGTTACTGTTTTCTTAGAAGTCTAGAGTAGCAAAGAACAAGAGGAAGTTATATCATCTGACCCATTCGAACCTGGATAGCCAGTCTTTTCTTCTTTAGATGCATCTGCTTTTATGATGTATCACAGATATTTCTTTGACCTGGTCTGTTAAAGGACAACCTTCACCACAGTTAACATCTAGTTAGTTTAACTTCTCCATAAACTTGTGCTACTTTTTGAATTCATGAACATGGACTTACCTTATTTCTTTCCTAACATAGACTTGGCATTTGCTTTGATGAAACTGCTTCTTAAACACTACGAGTAAGACGTGAGGCTTACCTCAGTGGAACACCACTTGCTCACCATGTGCAAATCCCTGAGTTTTTTTTTCCTGGCAAAACAAATAAAAAGTTGAAAAATAGACAATTTACCCACTTTATTTTGAGTCCTAATAGCCCTAGAGGCAAGGTTCCTATTGAATTTTGATATCCCTTATGCAATAATAGAGAATAAGTTTATTC
Source organism: Arvicanthis niloticus (assembly GCF_011762505.2). Taxonomy (NCBI): domain Eukaryota; kingdom Metazoa; phylum Chordata; class Mammalia; order Rodentia; family Muridae; genus Arvicanthis; species Arvicanthis niloticus. The sequence goes on along the minus strand of NC_047664.1, from coordinate 52,332,132 downwards.
ACTGTTTGATTCAGTTTTAATACAAATCCAAAATGATTGGTGACCACAAAAGCTGAGAATCTCTCCTCTGTGAATTCATTTGCTCTAATATTAATAGCCTGTCACCAAAAATATTAACTGAGTCCTGTTGTCTTAAAATTTAATATGATAAATTATATTTTATATATTCAGATTGCAGCTGCCAAACACTTAGTACAGATGCACCATAATATACAGAGAAATGCTAATATATAATGGATAAGATGTTAACTATAGTTTATTTACTACATTGCATAAATGCTTAAAACCCAATGCAGTCCTATTTGTGGCACATTTTTAATTGTTTGCTACCAACTTTAGGTTCATTAAGGTTATAGATCTTTAGTCAATAAATACACAATTTGCAGCATTTTTCATCCACCTCAAAAGAAAATAAGTATTAGTTCAAAAATAATTAACAAAATACTTTAGTGCTTCATATACAATAACCTTGTGGAGGGTTAAGCAATTATCTTTTATCACTTATGAGTGTCTAAAACATGAGCATGACACCTTGTCCTGGAGTTGGAAGAATTAATTACAAATTGTGGACCTGATTCTTAGCAAGAAGGGGCAATTTGTGATAACTATTAATTATTATGTATCATCATGGTAAATGAATGAAAAGAAGTTAAGAATTTCAGCTGATTAGACCCATCTGCTATTCAGTGAGCAGATCACAGTATAAGTTTCCAGAACAAGCTATGATACATTTTGTATTCAGAAACCAGCATCCTAAGATTCACGAGGCAATATTACTGTTGTATTTCATCCCATAATACCCAAGATCATGCATGAGAGCCTATAATGTTGATGTTAATATCTCTCTTGACAATTCTTCTCAACATATTCCACTTAGCACCCCACAAAGAAATGCAAGGATTTATTACTACCCAAGGTAGCATTAAAAACTATAACAAGCTCAAGAAAAGGTCTGAGAATATTTCACTATAATAAAGTCTCTTTGAGGGAAAATGAGGAGATAAAACGACCTGAAAGATTTATTCCCATAAAATTATATAGCACTCTACTTTAGTCTTGGTTTGACTCATCTCAGCATTGCAAAATTGAGTTCTCTCAATTCTGGTTTGGATTTTTGTAGCTAACTAAACTTATGCTAAGGAAACACATTTTAAGCACTGTCTTGCTCTTACTATTCTTTATCCCGTCATTGGATGAGCTGTTGACATCAATGTTCCTAAGAGATTTTACATTTTTTCACACTCCCACATTTGTAGTTCAGGGCTGTTTCTGTTGACTGAATCAAAGTTCGTGAATATGCAAAACATTCCTTCTGGCACTGAGCTACTCTCGAAACCCTAGAAGGTTTCATGTGATTGTTTCTTATTCTAGTTCATGATTGACAGAATGCCAAACCTGAGCATTTGTCTACAGTAGATGTAAGCGATCAACAAATACATGGTAAATCCAATGACAAGTACCAAATCAAAGGACTCTGCATCAGATCTATTGGCATAAACAATGCTAGTGATTATAAATCTAATCGAATGACAGGAATAGTCCGATAATTGTGCATCACATCAATTACAGCACTGAAATTGGTCTGTGAAATCTCAACCTCAATAAATTAATGGCTACACAACAACCTTCTAGGTTTTCAACAGGAGAAAGTACCCAAAGAAATACAGATAAAGGGCAACAATTTATGAATGAACAGCATAACTCTTTGTTTTGTTTTGAATTTTTTTTAATTCTTTGAATGTTTTGTACATTTACGTAAAATGTATATTGATCATATCCATCCTTCACTGCGTTCCTTCAATGGTCCCTAGTGTGACCCATCCCAACTTTCTCTCAATAACAGATACTTTTTAAATAAAATATTATCAATACCTTCATGAACACAGTTATGATTTCCCATATGAATGTATGTGTGGACATTCACAGGATCATAAGCACCTATTAGCAACCACATGCTCAAATGAGAGTTACTCTTCATCTCAGCTTTCATTAACTGCTAATAGATCCTCCAGAAGAAATGTCTCCCAGAGGTTCCTCCCCATCTATGTTAAAATCTTGAGGGCTTGATCTTATTCAGGGACCCACAACGTCTATGAGTTGATACAGAAACATCATCACTTGGCAGAACTTGTAGGCAGGCTTTTAAATTTATTGGACAAGATGGTATCTTGTGACCTTATGGAGGGGATATATATTTTTCAAACTACACAATTATACTTTAATATCAAGAGAACAAAAGAAATATATACTCTTGCTGCCAATTACTTTAAAATCACACCCTCTTCCCCAAGAGAACAGATTAAAGTTACAGATGATTTTCTAAGTGTAGACATGTATTGCAGAAGTGCAAAGCTGACTTTCCAACCTAAAGAGCCATTGATTTTGAATCAGTGAGAGCAATGACCGGTAGTAACTGGAGGCATCCGAGCTCCGGTCAATTAAGTACTTTCATTAGTCATTCATAAAATTACTCTTTAGACCTTGATTATCGTGTTTTAAAATGAAGTGCTGATTATGAATGATACTGTGACAAGTTCTGTAGGAATAAAAGTATATCTAATTTCTGGAAGACTCTGTGTGTGTGTGTGTGTGTGTGTGTGTGTGTGTGTGTGTGTGTGTGTGGTGTGTGTGTGGTGTGTGTGTGTGTGGTGTGTGTGTGTGTGTGTGTGTGTGTGTGACAAAGAGAGATAGAGAGGCCCACAGAGTGACATACACAGATACAGAGAGACAAACAAAGAGACAGAGAGAGACACAGAAAGAGCAAGATTAGGCAGTCATTAAGTACCCCCTGATATGATTTATACATATAATGGTAGGAAACTTAAAACATAAAGCAGGTGGTGACTGTCCCAAAGAGTATAGTTGTTATGAGATGCATCATTTCACTGATTCAGATAATCAGAGAAAAAATGCAGACTGAATTTTAGAACTCTGATTATACAATATTTAACATGTTTGTTCTATTTTTGTAGTTTGTGATTATATAAATTTTGCTTTTAAAGCTGACGTGGTTAAAATTTTGAAAGCACCTATGAGTGACATTTGTCCATTAAATTTTGTTCCTATAATTGATATTATATAGAAATACTTTAATGAGTGGTGTGTGTGTGTGTGTATGTACATATGTACAGGTACATGAGTAGGTACTGGTGTCTCTTCCTCTGTCAGTCTCCCCTTTATTTTTTTGAGATACGGTTTGCAACCTACAGCTAAACTACTACTATCCAGTAGTTTATGGATTAGGCTAGAGCAGCTAGTCAACAAGATCCAAAGGATCCTTATGTCTCTTCTCCCCAGCACTCGGATCATATGTACATATGAACGGCACAATATCATGGTGTCACAGTGCTACTTAGCTACTATTTTTATCATCTTAAATATTGGGGATTGAGGTTAGCTCATTATAAACAAGTTTTACTGACTTAGAAATTTTGAATATCTGCTACTTGTTTAGATAGGTTTTGTTTAGTTTCTCTCCTGTTTATTTCAAGGTACTTTTACAACTAACCTGACAGGTATATTTTACTTTAATTTTAACTAGAGTAATACATAAGAAAGCAACTCTGTGACCGATGTTGGGCACACACCCTTCATCTTGTTTGAAGGCAAGTTTGCTTTATGATGAGGATTTCCTGATTCTGTAGAACAGATATAACCTTTTCCTCTTCATACTACTCCCTTTAAAATATTAATATAAAAAACCAATAGTATAATATCATCATAATAGAATGTTTATTAGCATGTACACATTCAAGATAGTAGTTGTTTGTTGTTTGGGAAGTGTGTATTTATTTCTTAACTTGGGACTCTTCTTGGATAGAAAGTGCAGCAGCAGTAGTCAGCTAAATGTCCTAACCTTCCAAATAGTGATATTGTAATTCATGGTGTTCATATAGAAGACGTCCCTCTTCTATTCAGTGTTTAGATGCATGTGGAAAAGGCTGAAAGCACCATCATCACCAAGTGCAAAGTAAAGCTCTATACTTGGAAAGCACTTAAGAAAGGGCAGTTTGTGACTTGTGAGTTATGTCTAGTAAGGAAGGAGAATTTCCCTGGATTTCTTGTGTATTTCATAGAAACTTACCTGATAAAGGAAGGGTGAACTGATAAGAAATGTGAAAGAGACTGTAGCTTAGATTCCTTTGGGCATCCTTTAAACATGGTTCTTTGAAAACTGTTAACATTTGTGAAAAAGCTATGCAAAGCAATACGATATCAGGAGGCCAACTTGGTATCTGTGAATAAGCCTCCATTTTTTTAGAAAATAAGCACAATAGTTAAAAAAAGATATTATTCATGTTGTATCACAGATACCCTGATCTAGAGTTATAAGTGACACATGACTACTGAAATCAATTAGATTATATATCCAAATCAAGAAACAGCATATGATTTAATAGTATTCCATATTGATGTGTTACGTGGAATTTTTAATTCAACTGCTTCATACATTCATCTTTTGTATATTCTATTATTTCATACATTCATTTGTTTATTCATTTATACCAGAACTCTTTTACTGGGATGAGGCAGCTAAGTGATTAAGGTGATGGATTTTCAGCTAGTCTTAATTTAACACATTAAAGTTCCTTGACTTTTCTTTGTGGTAATGTGGTTTATAGGTTTCATAAAATTTCATCTCCAGACAAAAATTATTATTACCTAGGTATTAAATATTTTAAGAATTAGAAAGGAAATGATTACTGTTAATTTGCTAAAACATGTCCCAATATCTTTCATTGCTAATAATCATTTTGATTATATAAAGCTTCTGTTCTTTAAGTAGTTAAGAATTGTGGTTTCTATTTTCTTGCTCTACCTATAGATCCTCTAGTTAAGATAGTATCTTAGTAAGTTTACTATTTTTGTGATGGAAAAACATGACCAAAGCAAGTTGGGGAAGAAACAGGTATTTGCCTTACAATTTCACAACAATACTCATCATTAGAGGAAGTCAGGATAGGAATTCAAACAGCACAGGAACCTGGATTCAGGAGATGATGCAGAGATCATAGAGGAATGCTGTTTAATCACTTCCTCTAAGTTGCTTTCTAAGTCTGCTCTTTTATAGAAGCCAGGACCTCTAGCCCAAGGATGGCATTACTTACAATAGAGTGAGTCTCCCTTTCCTATCACTAATTAAGAAAATGTTCTGCTTACTGGTCCTCAGCCCAATCTTATGAGATATTTTCTCAACTGAGGCTTCTCCTCAGATGACTAAAGTTAGTGTCAAGTTGACATAAATCTAGGTATCACTGATAGAAAACATATAGAGAAAATTTTTCATCAATAATTATTTTCCCAGTGATATCTTGAACACCATTGTTCTCATTGTCTCAGTTCAAAGCAAATATCCTTATGTGCTTTGAAAAATCTGATGTCTCTCAGTCTGTGCTTTGTATGACATACGCTCTTCATGATTCAACTTTCACTTTTCTATTTTTATGGGGATTCAGAAATGATTATTTTCTTGCTGTTCAATATGTAAGTTTCTTGCACCTTTAAGCTTCTAGGTAGTAGAAAACATGAAGTTTACCTCACAGTATCCATCAGTCAACTTAAAATGTAACTATCGACTAACTACACACTGCCATAATAGCAATATGAACTTTAATGAATTGAGAGATTAGAATGATGACTTCTGCCCCTAAGAATCTTCTTGTGATATTTGAAAACCATGTTAAGACAAATTCAAGTTGATAAGTTTGTTAAAGTTCATTTGTTCCTTCTTTTTAGCTTATGTTTTTATATTTTTACTGGGGATTGAATTTAAGTTCTTACATATCTTAAGTGTGTGATCTATCAAAGATCTATCTCCTTATTCTCCTTCATACATATTAATATTATTTTTATTACTATTATTATTGTAGAACTGACTTTGTTAAGTTACTCTAGTCGATTTTGAACTCACTATGTAATCTAAGCCAGCATAGAACTTCTTCTGATCGTCTTTCCTCAACTTCCTAAGTAGTTAGGATGGCAGCATTTCAGAGGGGAAATGCCCATTATTCATTTAGCAAACTGTCTTCTCTGTACAAAGTCCTGTTGAATCTATTGTGATTTGATTCACTGAGGACAAAGATTACTCATAAATTCAACAATTACTTATTGACATCCTGTCATATGTGTGGCATTATGTATAGTGCTAAAAGCCAATGAAACTAAAAGCCAACAACATCAATTGTTTTCATTGTGCTTAGAGTCTCATGATGAACATGATTGAAAATCAGTTTTAAAGGAAGTGAGAGGACTGATTAAGTCTATGAGTGAGAGGTAATAGGATTCACAAAGCTTCTGTGATGAAGTAAAACTTAAAATAAAATATAGCTAATAAATGTAAAATATATGAAGAACAAGAGGGAAAAGAAATAATAACTATACATACAAAATAAAAGAAAACAATGTATTTGGAGAACTGCGAGAGTTTAATTTATTATTGTTGAGGCCCTCACTCTGCCTCAACATTTTTGGGGCTAAGTGCTCTGGTCAAGAGAGAGAGTGGGGCTGGAGGGGCAAGCGATGCGAAGAATAGAGACAAGACAGGGTGTGCGGTCAGGTCTTAATTCTCGTCCCATCTCTCTCCCGTCTCTCTCGTCTCTCTTTATTGAAAGGAAATATGGGGTATTTATAAACACAAGCAGGAGAACACAGGTGAAAACACCACATGCACCATACAGCTGAGGTCACTAAACAGCAAAACAAGCTATGTGGGATAAACAATATATTTATCAGAGTGTGCTTCAGTTGTTATAGGCTTTTGAAAACCAAGTCTTTCATCAGGGTATATGGTTCCAGATGGCTGCAAAGTTGATCTAGCTGCTTTCTACTAAAGTCGGCTCCCAACATATTATACAGGTAGTTCATAAAGAAGCACAAAAAAAGTTTACAGAAAAATCAGAATTAAATCCCAGACTTCTCTGGGATGGTAGAAAAAGGTGTAGCTTCTCATCTACATAGAACCTGATCCATTCCCAGGAAAAAGACATCTCAGTGTCAGGAGAGCATGTCATTAATATTGTGAAAATTTGAAGGTGTTATAACCAGTGTTAAGAAAAAATTACATCTTTCCTTACATATTGTTAAAGTGATCTCCACTGTCAATATAAAAGAATCAAAAAAGAAAGATCAGTGAATATTTTGGATGGCTAATGTGACAACAACAATGACCATGCATGCTTTTATATAAGTCTGACATTCATGAGTAATATTTATGGTTAAATAATGTCAAAACAATACCATGTATACATGAACATACATAATGCTGTATTTGACAGTAGTCAACAAACCAACAGAAGGCCCATAGGTTTAATATATTTAGGGAGAAGACGGTAATGGTAAACACAAAGAGCACAGATATTTTTGAATTCTGAATCCTGGAATTTATATAGAAAAATTTCATAAGTTAAATAGTTTATAAACAGAAAACATAATACATTCCTCATGATGATGGAATCTACCATATCCAAAATAAATATAGAATTGGTATGTGGAGGGAGTCAGTTTATTTCTGTTAGTGATGGAGTTACTTAGCCCTGTGTAGTTCCTTTTAGAAGGCCCTCATCACACTAATGCTCTGTGGGATATGAAAGTTCTTACACAGCTTTGAGACACACACACACACACACACACATTAGACTATAGCAAGAAAACTAAAACTACAAATGCATACTTTGACTATGCATCAGAAAGTGTTTTAAGGGTTAAAAAGTATTGTATTGTATTTCATTTAATAACCTTATGAAGTAAACATCATGTTTATTCATCTCCAATTTATTGGTCAAAATGTATTTGTAGGTAGACTGAGCTCAAACAGGAGTTGACTCCAAAATGCGTGGTTAAAAGTATTGCTCATGATATATGCCATGGGAAAGAGGAATTTATGTCTAGTTTGCATTTTCATTGTATGATTTGTTAATCTATTTTTATTTTATTCCTTTGGATAAAATAAATAATTCATAACAGTTTATGCGATTTTGCTTCGTGCAATTAATTAAAAAAATAATACAATGTATTATTCATTGAAAAGCATTCATTCAGAGATGTAAAACAGCAATGAGGGGTTAACCATACTACCTTTGTTGATAGACTCAGTGGATGCAAATGTATACTTAAGCCAAGTAACCTAATGCATATTATAATAGAAGAGTCTCTTATTTTGGGACCCCCTGTTAACTCGTTACCTCTATTACTGCAGTGTGACTGTGATTGACACAGGTTGAAGTAATTAATGTTTATAGTGTCTCTCAAAAGTGTGCTATATTCACCATCAACCTCTGAAGAAATGTGTTTAAACAGTGTCTCAAAAAGTCATCAGCCTTCCTTCCAAGAGCTATTTAAATGGTCTCAACTATGATCATTGCTCTGTTTTCTATAAGAGAATGTAAATTTACTTTTGTAATTCATGCAGTCTTTCAAGATTCTGTTAGGCCCTCTGAAAATGATAGATCACTGAAGCAACTTCCATACACTTCATTACTCATTCCTTTGGCTTCCTACAGAGTAGAGTAAAAATGTAGTTGAGAAGAAGAGTGAGTCAGACATTCACATGATGTGCTTTTGGACGAAGATAGGGTAAAAAGTCAAACTATTGTTTGGAGGTGGACACTAAGAATCAAGAGGAAAAAGAATACAAACATATACTTTGACTAGACTTCAAAAATGATTTAAGTGTTAAATAAATATTGTAATTTATTTCATGATTTTATGATGTGAATATCATGGTTAGGTAATAGACTAGCTGATGAGAGAGAGAAAGAATTGACATCTTGTATGCATATTTGTATGTGGGAAATGATAATGGTAATCCTATTCATCAGTTAGGAATGAACAGAATATGGGAGCTGTGGGGTTTACTTTTGCAACTAGATGAAATTAGAGTTTTTTAAAAAGAGTGACCCATGATTGAGAAAATGCTTATAATACTCAAGCTTCTGAGTAGGTTTGTGTGTGTGTGTGTGTGTGTGTGTGTGTGTGTGTGTGTGTGTATGTGTGTATGTGTATTTCTTAATTAGTAACTAAAATAGGTGGGCCCAGGCTATCATTGATAGTGCCATACCTAGGCAAGTCGTCCTGGGGCTCATAAAACAGCAGGTTAAGCAAGCAGGGAGAGCAGGTCAATAAACAGCATGACCCCATGGCTTCTGATTCTGTTCCTATCTCCAGGTTTCTACCTTTAGTCCATGCCTTGACATATTTTGATGATGGACTATGATGTGAAAGTGTAACATGAAATAAACCCTTCTACTCTAAGTTGCTTTTGATCATGTGTTTTATAACAGCAATTGAAATCCTAATTATAACTTGGTCATATGAATAATCAAGGGAACAGGATGAGTCAATTTTACTTTTATTGCTCTCATTATTCTTTAAGACCTCCATGTAAAGAATTCAAATTAGCAATCCTGGACTGTAGTTATCTGAAAATGTTCTAAGTCTATTCAAAATGTCTACAGCATGAGTTATGTTTATCTGATATTCAGAGAGATTATGGTTATTTGTGCCTTGGACCTTGATTCATCTCCCCATGTAATCAAAAACAATGTATTTTAAAGTATGTAAAATAGGGCCCATTGCTTAGAATTAAGATAATACTAAGAAAAGTGTATATCAAACTTTTTACCGAGTATTTGTGCGGATGTTATCTGGGATGACACTGGATGCTCTGATTGGATGCTGTTGTTGAAAAAAAAGCACTGGGTACAGTTGAAGGTACCAATTAGAGGCATAAAAGAGGTAAAACCTCAAGGACAAATGAGTTGAAGACGATGCAATGATTAGGACAAAAGCACTGGATGCCAAATTCTACGCTCCAGCAAGTTCACCATCCCACTTCACAAAATGATAATAGAGGGCAATTTAATTAAAAGATAATGGAATAAATTAAGGATGCTCCAGTATCTTCGTGTGCTTCAAGAGCATACATTTTCACCTCATAAAAGTCAACCCAGGATTCTTTTTACTCAAATTGAAACAGTCTATAAATATCACACATTTAGGGCAAAGTATATTTAAACAAGACTGGTAGAAATGTTTGCTTAAATCGTTCTCTCAGGTGGGCAGATAGTTTTTCTTGTCTTTTGAAACTATGTAAGTTACAGGTAGAAAGAGAAATAAAACCCTCTGAAAATTTTACTTTGCCAACTTCTTATCACAGGGTTTACTGAGTGCCAAGCATAGTGTTAAGGCATGAAGTAGTGACTGAGCTCATAATTTTAATAGCTAACCCCACAGAAGGTAATGTTTCTATGATTTTTAAATAGAGCTTAGAAAAATTAGAGATATTATCCAGTCTGATATGACTTCAATGGGGTATAGTTGAAGGTGGTAACTAGAGACATAAAAAAGGGAAAACCTTGATGGATAAGCTGGAACTCAGAGCTTGAGGATTTTGGTTGAACAGCTGTCACTCTGCGCTGTTACAACCAAATTCCATACACTGAGACACTTTGCCTACAGACATTTATACCTCATGGTCCTGCTGTTAGGTCCTGGGACCTAATAAAGCTTCTGTGTTTCATTGATAAGGACACTAATCTCCTTCATGACAGTCACCCTTATGCCCTCCCTAATAACAGCACATTGAGGATTTCATACTGAATTTAGAGAAAACAGATGTGTATTTTATAATGACTTAGTGCAAGTTAATGAACCTTCTTGTTCTTCAACTTTTCTCAGTTGATTGAAGGTATGCAATGATAATGTCTCCCCACCCCAAGCTTGTGTGAAAAAAAAAAAAAAACAGAATGATTAACAGAAAAATCAGAAAAGGGCATGGCCCATAAAAGATCACAATAAATTTTAGTAGCTACTAAATATAAACATGATTTGGGACAGTGCTCAATTGTCCCTCCAAGGAGCCTTGACAAATCTTACATTTATTAAACATCTGGGTAAAGGTTTCTGATATGTCCTGATAGATCTCTTCTCATGTAGTCTACATAGATGGATAATTTGGAAGGGATTCTATAATATAAGACAAGCCTAATTCAGCTGTATTTCTTATCAAAAGTATAACTATACTTCAATGCAGGATAGCGTCACTATTCTGAGTTGACTCTGTCCCTAAATTTCAAATATTGGCAACAATCCTACATGAAGTATCCTTTAAGAGGTGACTGACTCACAAAAATACCACTCTCATTTATAAAGTAAGGCTGTATCAGATGAACAAGACACTACAAAAAAGAGTTCAGCTCCTTACTTCCTCCAGTATATGTTCCCACCAACATATACCTTCTAGCATGTTATGAAGCAGCAGAATAATCCCCACCAATGAGTTATCCTAAGCTGTAAGCTAAATATGCTTATATTTCTTACACGAGCAACAGAAATATGATTAAAACAGAAGACTGGAGAAGTACTAATTTGGGTGAGAATATGCAAAGCTAATATTGAGAAAAGTTTAGGTTGATGATACACATAAATGTCACCAGTTTCTTACAAACCTTCTATTCATCATAATATAACACAAATGGCATTATTTTGTATAATCATAGTCTGTCTTACTATGACCTTCTTTCTTTTGCTCCTTTAATATTTTGGGAATCACCCCAAATTTCTGTTTTATTTCAGATAATGTGTTTTAAAAATGTGATATCTGAACTGTTTGAATCCTTACTCACATTCTATTTCAAAGATATATATTGCTTTCCCCTATATGTTATGAACTGGATTCTCTCATACTTGAATGTTAGTGAGGAAGGCTGAGCTTGCTGATATTTACAGAGAGTTCACGGCATAGTCCAACACACTTACTTCTGAGTACGTTGTGCTCATGATTTGCCTGAAACCTAAAGTTCCACCTCACTAGCATCCAGGAATGCACAGAATCCCCATGGCTCTTCACAAAATGTCATAATTGCCCCTACTCGCCCCTAAGTACTCCATCATCTAGAGTGAACCACATCTTTTTCACAGCAACCCTTTCCCCTATGTGTAGCTCTCCCAGTTCTTTGCCCTTCAGTTCTCTAGACATCCAGGAACCTACTGATGATCAGTTGTGCTACTAAATTACACTTTTTTTCCTCAGAGTCAACTCCCAAGGGCCTTGCTTTTTATGCTTTGGCTATAAACTGGGTGTATCTGAGTGTCATTCATCTAATGAGCCAATAACAGGAGAAATAAGTCCCTCTGAAAGATGTCAGTTTCAGAAGAGAAAAAAAACTAGCATCCTCGCTCTCCTTTTCTCTTTTTCTCACAAAATAATAATTATTTTGCTCCCAAAATATTCATCAATATCCAGTGGGCAAAGAAACAATGATTTTTTTGAAGTGTAGTATTTTCATGTGTGTGAGTGTGTGTGTATGTGTGTGTATGTGTGTGTGTGTGTGTGTGTGTGTGTGTGTGAGAGAGAGAGAGAGAGAGAGAGAGAGAGAGAGAGAGAGATGAATAACATACCACATCAAAACAGAGTTGTCTTCGAAACAGTGTTCTATGTGCATATAGATACAAGGCCATCCACTAGAACATGGACATCATAACAGGGACATTCTCTTTATGAAAAGTAAATCTTGTTCCCCAGAGACCATTAACTGCAAATAGTTCCACAGCTAGTATTAGGGTCACATGTTCTCACCAATGCTGGAAATTTGATTGGCTCATTACTGTTTAAAAATTGTCCTCTTAATATTCGTGTTTTTAAACTTGTTCTTGTAAGAACAGTTGAACCCATTAAATCATGGGAGCTGTGGGGGCCTGCACAAGCATGGGAAAAGATCAAATGTGCTCTCTTTATTTTTAAATTAGGGCTTTATTTTTATTTTATGTATGTTGGTGTTTTGCTTGCATAAAGGTCTGTGTGAGGGAGTCAGATCCTCTAGAGTTACAGACACGTTGTGAGCTGCTATTTGCACACTGGGAACTGTACTCAGGTGCTCTGGAAAACAAGCAGTGTTCTTAACTGAGCCAGCTCTCCTGCCCTAGGGCAAATTCTATATATTTTCCATGTACAAATTACTTACATGTACTGTGTCTGACCTTAGTTATAGGTGACAAACTAGAGATGTGTTACTAGGTATGTCGACTTAGCTTTGAGCAATATAAAATCTTTCAGTGGTATGTAAGATATATGAATATAATCACTCAGTGCTAAAGGGCAGAAATGACTATATTGTCTAAATATATTATGGAAGTTTCCTTTATCCCCCTGTCACTAACCCCATGCTTCATATAAAGATTTGTTTCTCATTAGAGCTCACTGTAAGTTTTGGTGGCTATGTGGTTTTCATTAATCAGCCAGTCTTTGAATATACATGTGAATTTTCATACTCAATAATCATGGGTTGAAATAGTATGCTGTAAAATAAAGACAATATGAAGCTGGACATATAGTATACATATTACATTATACTTTTGACTTGGTCTGCTTTGTGCTGATAGATGAGAATAATATAGAGTACACAATTTATAATGAACAGAAATGTACTTGACTTATCAGCTCTGGAAGGCAGTGAGTCCATGATCAAAAGCCTTGCAAGGGCCTTATTCTAGCATCAACCTATTGAGAAAGTACAAAGTTAAGAGAGGCTTAGATCAAGGGGATACCAATCACATCCTCTCATAGAAAGACAGCTTCTTCAACAATCAACACACTCCTTTTATAATGACATCAATCCTTTGATGCTCTTATAACCCTCTTGTTAACACTCTATTAAGGATAGATAAGTATTTCTACCCGTTGAGGAGCATGTACATTGAAATAATAACATCTATTGAGAGAGATGCTTGCAAATACAATAGATGTCATGTTACAGAAGTGAAGATTTCTTCTAAAGCAGGAATGCTACCCTATGTTCTCAATATGATAGTAATGTAAGAGGGTTTAGGGAAATCTTTCATCAGAAAAGTCATGTGTAGAAACTCTCTGAACAGGGAAAAACACACAAGTTTCCATAAAGGAGCATGGAATTTTCAAAATCTATTTGAAGATCAAGCTGTGCTATGTAATATTAGAAAATGGGTAGTGGTAAATTAAACAGATAGCATAAGTCGTGGACAATATAGGACTGAATGAGAGACTGATTTAGTAAAATGTGTAACAAGTGAGTGAAATCTTTCTTTAGTAACTAGGATAACCCACCATAAATGGATACTGGTGAAAGATGGATTAGATAACCATAGTTCTCTCTGAAAGATAGTTCAGCTTTGGTACTACACCATTTTCCACCTTTCTGAAAAACAAAGATGAATATTGAATAATAAGTAAACAAAAATACTCTGTCAGAAAAACAGCTTCTCTTTGCTTCTTTGTTTTAGTTTGATTTAATGGCTCCTTCCTGAATCTATCCACACTCCTATTTCCTTCAGTATTTCTTACTCACTTACTGCCACGTCTCTCTGTATCCCTCCAATGACCTAAGGTGACTGAGCTTGCTTATACACAAAGGTAATTTTAATTCTTTGGAGAAAAGATAGGCCATAATTATTTACTTACTATTTTCCCCATTAAGGCTGTCCTTGCAGAGTTTGAATTCTCTATGGAAGCATAGGCTGTACTTGAAGTGGTTATACTTTATTGTGTAGATATCAATAATCTGATGATGTCTTTCCTAAACTATCTGTCTTTGTCCTCTGTGTGCTATGTACAAGACATTAAACTTGCAGTGATTCAATTGCCTAGAGTGAGTGACAACATACTTTTCTCTGCTGAACTGAAAACGGTTTTATACCTTGGGAAATATCACTGAAGATGACATGTTGCTGTCAGGTTTTGAAGGCATAAATACCACTTAGAAACAATAACATCATATGCATATAACCCAAATGGTTTGTTTTTAAGGTTTCCTCAGGAAAGCTGCATTGTCTACACAGAGCAGAGTGCATCTTACTGTTATGGTTTTTCTGGTTTCTTAACTCTGACAGTCCCACATTAAAAACTGGGTAACAGTGATGTTAACAGCATCACTTTGTACAAGGTCTTTGTCTTCTGATAAAATTTATCCAACTCCTTTAAAAAAAAAAAAAAGGAACTCAGTTTAAAGTCTATTTATGCCTGTTGCTCGTTTCCACATTGCAGAGATGGCACAGACACATTTTTGTTAAACCTCCTTGTTTTCCCCTGTGTCTGGGTCTGATGGACACAGGGACTCAGCAGAATTAAGTTTTCTATGCTACTGTTTAAGCCAAATAGCTGGCTTGTTTTGCTTCCTTGTGAGGCTATCTAAATGAGATCTAACTGAAGACAAGAAGAAAGTGGTGGAGTTGAAAGCAAAGTTAACAAAGTGATCCTGATGAAGTAGATGATAAAAGTTAATGAGGGTTTAGTGTGCAGCATGCAAAGGCTCAGTGATTTGCCTGTGCTGTTCTTCCAGTTCTTACAGCAGAACACTGAAGAAAATGATATTAGTAGAAGAATAAATATCTTTAGAGTTATTTAATAACTTAAGTTCTTGTAGGTTTCAAGAGACAGATCTAGATTTCAAAGTCATATTTTTTCTTATTCTATTATGCAACAGATAAAGGATTCAAAATTATATAATATGGGCACCTATTTTTTCTCACTTAAAATAGTTCCTCGTGTCACATAAATTTGAGAACTGACTGACTAACATAATGATTGTACCATGATGCTTCCTACCAAACAAAATTGTTGACTCATCATTTTCTTATTGGCAGTATGTATTACATACAGTAAATAAATTCTCTGGGGCTCATTGTCTCATCAAAACATTAAAGACTTACATGTTCCCTTTAAAAAATGATTTTTTAAAACATAACTCCATTCACTAGTTAAGTATATGTACAACAGTCTATTTTATTGGTGTGAGGTAGATTACTCTTTCATAATTACAAAGTAAATATCACAGATATGTGAATATTTGTTGTTATGACTTGAAGGTTATATTGTTCATATTACTATAGTTTTTAAGGATAATACTTAATATATTTTGTAAAGCCAATGTTATGCTTTGTAGAGTGTGGTATGATACAGTGAGAGGGGGTACCTCAGTGGGCCATATTGAAGCATCCTTCCACATGAGATACCAGCCATGCGACAGATCTGGTATAGAATAATAAGAAATATTTTCAAGTTTACAGTCAAAAGACAATTAAAGAAAACTCAGAAATTTGACCTTGTGAATATGATGGTTGATCATATAGTTTAGCATGAGAAACACATTAAGTGTATGGTTAAAAGACAACCAAAGGAAACTTAAATTTATAAGTATGATAGTTGATCATATAGATTTAGCATGAGAAACACTTTAAGTCTACAGGTAAAAGTCAATCAAAGGAAACTTGAAATTTGAACTTGTGATTATACAAGTGGATCGTATAAAGTGGAATATTATTAGTGTTAGTCTAATTTATAAGAACTCTATTGGTTAATGTTAGGATTTTAAATTCTTGAAGTCTCAACATAACACTGGCATAGCAAGGGGAGGAAATATGAAGCATTTGGTCCCTGGAAACTGAGTTTCTTTTGGCTAAGGAAGTAGCAGAAGGTTACATCTAGGAAAGGTTTCATCTTAACTTGTATATCCTTTATTTTGAAGCCTATGAGCAAGGCAAACATGTCTGTCTTTTTTATAAGAAATCTAGTGGTCTTAAATCGTTAACAAATTGACAAATGAGTTAATATGGTGGTAGATTACTTTGGGATAAAGAGCTAGTTGCCTGTTTTCTAGGGGGTCAAGCTATTGTTAGCTTAGCTGTCAATTTAATCAGAAATCTGGTAAGAATAAATTATAATCTAGATGTCATACATTAATTAAAATGACAGCAGTTTATCTGTAGTATACTATCTAAACAGTTCTCTCAGGTCCCTGTGGTCTTCTTCTAAACTTGGGCAGAGGCAATCTGGTCATCAGCGCCTGAAGATGAGAAGCTTTTTTTCCTATGGAGGAGGAACCTGGGAGAAATGACTCATCCTGTCTTAGGCAATATGAGACATTTGATTCTCCAGGTGTCTTCACTTTGTCCACAACCAGAAGAGCTAAGCCGTGGCAGTGATCAAGATAATGGAGCAGTCTTTCTCAGACGGAGAAATCGATAATCTGAGTAGAGTCTCTTGTCATTGTGCCCATATCATCTGGAAGACCTTAGATTTGGAAGTCTCTGTCATAATAAGTATAAACCTTTAACCTTATGTTTATCAGATTTGTGACAAGATTGAGAGCTATCAAACATATCTGAGGTAGACAATTTGTACCTATTTTTAATTGCTTACTCTAGATTATATCTACCAAACAAAGAGAGTATGTTATAACTTAATGAAAGCAGTGACAGTAGCAAAAACAAAGTTAAGCATATTTTAAGCCAGTAACCTTTAGCCTTTTTAATCTTGTAAATCTTTAAGCTAATATTAAAATTACTATTTAACAAGGCAGGATAGAAGTCATATGAAAACCTTATCTTAATTGAAAAGTGTTGTTTGAGACCTTTTCTTAAGTCAGGTTGTTCTAAAGTAAGAAGGCCCTGAAGGGAGTACTGTTCATAACAAAGATTGTGGATAGTCATGTGACTGCCTTCAACCAAGATGATGCTGAAGCTACATTCAGCCATGTGATCACCATTGGCTAAGATGGTGCTGAAACTAGCTTTTCCTGTGGTGGAAAGTCACATGTTTGTCATACTTGATAATGGAACAATTATGTATAGAACTGTGGGAGGCTATGTATCACAGAGAGACAAATAAACTTACAGAAATACAAATAGACACATTTTGCCTGGTGAGCAGGGCATTTTGCATATGTTAGGAACTCTCTCCCTGTCACTGCAGGCAGCCTTCTCCTGCCACAGCTGACTTAGAGCTGGAATGAACCAGAATGGAAACAAATCAGAGATTAAAAATTTCCCAGGAAGCAGATTTTTAAGACTGCCTGCTGCAGCAAATGACTGGCAGTGGTGGTGCAGCAGAATGAATGAGTTAAGTCTGAGGCCAAATCTGGAGAGTCTTTTTAGAGTTGAGGAAGCAGGGAGCGGGGACATGAAGGAGTGGAGAGAAAGCTAGCAGGATCAAGGAATTAAGTGGTTTGGAGCAAAGGTAGGGAAAAGCTTGCACATAGGAAATCTTCTATTTTCTGGATCACTGGCAGGAGTTTTAAAAGTTTTTTCAAAGTGCCATTAAGCAGTCATTTAGAGTTATCTAGTGAGTACTTTGGCCATATTTAGTGTAAGAATTTGGAAGCCTTTTAAACCAGGAGGTGTCCCAGTAGGGAGCCTCAGATTAGAGGCAAGGACATATTTATTGAGTGAAAGTAGTTATTATTTTATTGCTAGCACTGTCCCGAGGATAAATATAACTAGGCAAGGAAGCGGCCAGGCTAGATTGCCAGGCAGTCATGTGGCAAAGTAGGAGCTGAGCTATGGGCTAGTGCTGAGAGAGAATGGTTTACCTCGATCTAGCATGAGAGCAAGAGAGAAACCATCTCAATAAGAAGAAAAAGAAGGAGAAGGAGAGGAGAGGCAGGAGGAAGAGGAGGAGGAGAAGGAGGAGGAAAAGGAGGAGAAAGAGGAGAGAAGGAGAAAGAAGAAGAAGAAGAAGGAGAAGGGAAGAGAGAGAGAGAGAGAGAGAGAGAGAGAGAGAGAGAGAGAGAGAGAGAGAGAGATCTTACCTGAGGGACAAGATGTTAAGATGAGTAGTCAGCAAGAAGGGTCAGTCATGAAGACTGTGGATTCCTCCATCCCTGAGTATACTAGAAGGTCAGTTCTCCCTTGGGACCAGGGACATTTATGTTGACCAGTGGGGTAGCTTACTAATTCAACAGTGTTTGAATGGAGAAGTCCGGTGATCCATGGCTGGAAATCCATGTATGTAGTATAGCATATGTGAGCCTGCAAGTTAATAAAACAGTTATGGCAACAATAATATGTTTTGTAAAGCCAATGATATGCTTCATAGAGCATGGTGTGGTGGGAAGGGTACTTCCCCCTGAGGTACCAGCCTTGAAATGGGTCTAATATTAAATAGAGTTTATTTGGGGGCATGGGAAGGGGATTGATGAGGGAGTAGAGTCAGAGAAAGAGAGGTAGCAGAGAAAGAGAGACAGAGAGAGAGAGGGAGGGGGAACCCTGGAGAGAGGGGGATGGAGGAGGGAGAGAGAGAGAGAGAGAGAGAGAGAGAGAGAGAGAGAGAGAGAGAGAGAAAGAGAGAGAGAAAGAAAGAGGGGGAAGGGTTAAGAGAGAGTGAAGTGGGGAATAGAGAGAAAAGGGGCAAAGAGAGTCAAAAGAGGCCAAATAATCTTTTATATAGCAAGCTATGTCTACTTGGCTATTGCTAGGTAACTGCTGACTAGAGCCTAGGAAGAATGTTAACATGCTAACAATACCTACACTGACAAAAATGATACAAAATATAAAAATATCTATAAATATATTCATTGAAAAATTTAACAGCCCCCCCCCCCCAGTGATATATCCATAGGAGAACACTTGTCTGCTTATGCCAGCTCCTTAGGCTTCATATCACAAACACAATCTAATCTACTGACTAACAAAAGAGGGTCTTGGCACATGAGTGCTTCATGCCTAAGCACCGACAGAACACTCAGGAAGCTTCTAAAATATTCTGTCAAGTCAGCTACCAGAGCAAGAGGCTCCTGGAAAGGTGGAAGTAAAGGCCATTGAAAACAACAGAAAACTGAAGTTGTAAGATGTCAAATGTTGGAGGAAGGAGATAAATAGATTCACTCCTCTGTGTGAAGCTGAATGAGGAGACTGAAAGACTTGCTGGCAAATCTACAGTGACACAGTTATTCGACAAACGTGTTCATCACACAAGTCTGTTGAGTGTCAGCTCTTCCTTTACAGCAGGGCTGTCCTTTAGTTTGACCTGATACAATTTCTGTTTTCTTTTTGGAGAATCACAGCAGGGTAGGTGGTTTATTGGTGCCAGGAAGGGAAGAACAGTTACTAATGGAACAACATTTACCTACTCATTCCCCATGTGCCTATGTATTTGATGAAACATTGTCTCCTCTACATCACAGACATGTAGCATGGCTTTTGTGTAACTTCACAGTTTCCTAGAGGTGTTGTTCATTGTTTAATAAGCATTTTCTTTGTTATGATCAAATGAATGACCTTTTAATAGGTTTTGAAACTCAATCTACTAGGCTATTCCAACAGATTTGCTAACATATCCAATGGAATTTTCCAATTAAAAGTCATGAAAGAACTTTGGCCTTCAGTGACATCAGTTGAAACCTTCAGGAAATAAAAGAAGATCATTACCTAATATGTCTTCTGCCTGACAGATTTAAGAAGAGATTAGTCTACTGCCATTTGATCTCATGTGCAGCCCTGCTGGGAGCAGCTCTATGACCTGGATCTCTGAATCACAGACTAAATGAATTTCTTCCCACCAATGAATATTGCAGCTCATTTAGACTCTGCTGCCACGGTGTGGGGAAATATCAAACAGAACATCAGCTTCAGAAGTACCTTGTGTCACTTTTTAAGAACAAGAAATAATCTGTCTATTCTCAAGTTCATTTAAAGATAACTGCTATTAAAATAAAAAAGCTCTCAGACAGAAGGTGATATTAAGTAAAATTATTAGAGTTGGCAAGGAAAGTGATGGCATTATAAATACTTGTATATTTGGGTAATGACCTCAACTCAAAATGTGGTCATCTCAATAAGAATTAGGTAGCAATAAAATAAAGGAACTTTCCCTGATGAGTTTATAAACCTCAGACATTTTCACCTGCTTCCTGCCCTGCCCATTAGTCTTAACATTCTTTCTTCATTTTCTTCTTTCTTCACAAGCATTTTTTTAAATCTTCCTTCCATCTTTTTCTGGTTCTAGTAAGAAAAGATACAGAATTCTGCTCCTCTGTGCAAGCTATTATGATAACTGTGACTACCGTAAAAATCTTCTTTGTCTTTTTGTTCCTACAGAGATTGTGTGTGTGTGTGTGTGTGTGTGTGTGTGTGTGTGAGAGAGAGAGAGAGAGAGAGAGAGAGAGAGAGAGAGAGAGAGGTACGATGAATGTCAGAATGTCAGACTATGAAACAGGCTTCAAAGAGTGGCTTACAAGATGCCATTGGATCTCGAGGGACAGCTCCCAAAGCTCCCATTCTAGTTATTTACAGTCATTTCAACACATTGTTTTCTGAGCTTCAAAAATACTATCTTCCAATGGCTAGTGACCATAGCAACAGATACCAGGAATTCTATTATGCACCAAATAAGAACAGTGACTTCTGTTTACAAGTTAAAGGCTATTGAAATCTATAGAAATAAAAGGAAAGTCACTATCAAATACAGATTTTTTTTATACTTTAATACATGGTATTTCAGAAAATTCCAAGTGCTTTTGATAGAAAGGTATAGACCTTTTCAACCTATTGTGGAAATATACCTCATGTATGTTTTCTTAACTCTATAATAAAAAATTATTTTTTATCTATTTTTCATAATACACAGAAATGAGGGTACCGATAAAGATGAAAAATTAGAATTTATATAAAAAGTTCTTGAATCAAAGAGTATATAAAATAGAATATATATAAAAAAATTAGGTCATTAACCTGATAGCTACATCATAACTTCAACACTTCTTTACTGGCTCTTTAATATACTATCTCTTGCTATGGGATGATTTGAAAATCCTTATGCATTTTAAAATTAACAAATTTGGAAGCAGAATTAGAATATACAAGTTGGTTTGAGAGAATAAATAAGTGAAAGAATTAATCTGCTGAGAATTTCTATGCATGAGTAAGTAAATGCAAGACTATACCTGATATGTAAAAACACCATGGAACATAATAACAAGAGGTCAGGTTATAGGTTGCAAAGTTGAGGCTTAGTATGTATGACTGACTCAATCAACAATGATACTTAGAAAAAACATATCTTATATTGTTTATATAATTTGTATGTGTATGTGGGGTTAATATGTATATAGAGATTTTATATACACATGTATATATATGAGTTGATTTTCAAGAGTAAAATAATAATCTATAGTATCAGTGGAGTAAATATAAAGACCTTCTTCTAAATTCTGTAAGATACATTTGCTTATCTTGAAGTACAGATATTTTTATTGAGTGCATTTAAAATTAAGCCCTTTTTGCCTAGAAAGTAAAAGAAAACAAGAAGTTAATTCAAGGGTTCATTATCCACTAAGTTCTTGTGAAATGCACATTTTTAGAGCCATATTTATTAACATCAATTCTGTGATAAAATTCAGGAAAAAGCTCAATATTGAGATTTTGCATGATAAAAAACAGATTATTGCCATTGCCATTCTTAAATCTACTGTGGAGTGCAATGAAACCAAACATAAGAAGGGGGAAGGATTACAGAATCAAAACCTGGTTTGAGCTCAGAGATGAGAAGAAAAATGTTGAAATATGTGACAGGTTTCAAAATAATAGTTACCCTGTAAGATGACAGATATATTGCATTGTCCATGGAACTTGTTTCAATTCTGTCATCTGTTGTGGGTTTAATAATGGTACCAGGCCAAAGGAAATTTGAGAGATTAAATGATGTGGTATGCATAACACTGTAACTGGTGAATGCTTTCAGCACAAAGTACCTGCTTGCTAATGTTAGTCATTGTTCTCCCAAGAAAGGGATAAGGAAAGGTGGCATAAGCTGTCATATTGTCCTATCAAGACGCCAAGAGTGATTGTAGGTCATAATAAATGTGTGGAAATGGGGAGCAAGGTAATATTTTTAAAACAGTGTCTACACTGGTAAACAGAGATTATTATTATCGAAACAAAAATGATTGTGAAAGCTTAGGGAAGTATTAAGGGCTTCTCAAATGCTGTTTAGTGTGTTTTTTCCCTTCTTTTTGTCATAGAAGCTAATTAAAAATATGTTTATGGTTTATGGTATAACATGAAATAGAATATACTTTCTAGCTATCATAAGCTTTAGTATATCATATTACGGAAAAAGAAAAAAATATCTCATATTAGTCCCCACAGGGAGAGGTATGCACATTCATTGTGAACACACAAAATGAAGTTAAAAGTCTTGGGGAATAAGATGGATATTACCTGTAAAGTATCCACTCACATTTAAGGATCATAACAATTTACAGTGATGGAAATTAGCAAGTTGCTATGTTTTTGTGAGACTTTGGAAGAAGATTGTTTCTTAGTGATGATAGATTCATATCACTGTTCTTCTGTACTGCTCAGAATGGTCACCTTATCTTCTTGTAGCATGGAGACCAACAGTCACACCTATGCATCACTAGGGTAGAAGGAAGTAGAGAAGCCTAGAGCCAATGCTAGCAGAGAAAAGTCCTCCCCTATATCTCTTGTCAAACTCTATTAACTCCCAGAGGTAGGGCTAGGGCACATGAATGCAGCCAATACAGAAAGTGTGAATATGTAGTGGGCATGTCAGTACACAGAACTAAACCAGGGTTATATAAACAAAACCATTATGGGGTAGGAATGACTGAGTAGGTAGCCTACAGATGTGCTGTGTAGTGCAATGCTCTCAAAGAAGCGTGCAGGGCCTCCTTAACTTTGAGCCTACAGACACTTCTAATGAGCTTGAAGCCCTAACCAGTGATGCTTATGTGCATGTCTGCACATGTTGATGTGCCTTTCTGAACACCGAGGAGTTCAGAAAGGGCAGAATAGATGGAGAATGACAACAGTTTAGACTGACTAAAATAATCGTGTCAGAAATTACTCCTAGGTAAGGACTGCCTGGAGAACCACCTCGACTATAAGTGATGGGAAGAGCCTTTCAAGAACTATGGATCGGTGAAAATATCCTGTTGCTCCTAATGTATGTCTCATTCTAAACTCTGGGACACATGTCCCCATGTTCAGATGTTCTCTTAACTGTTATATGTTCCTGCGGACTAAAGGCAGAAAAAAAATATTGAACGAAACCACGTAATTCTAAGTAAAAATGGAAGGAAAATAGATGCCCTTAAGATGTCCCCTATCTGGTAAATTACATACATTAGAACAGGTGTTTTCTTTCAAAAATTCTAAATCCTCTTTGATTTTGTATACGAAACGAGACTGATAAAGTACGGAATATTTGATTGTGGAGTCCTGAGATTTTCTTGATAATTTCCTATTGCTGAGCATCTGGTTTTGTTTAAAAAAAAAAAAAAAAAAAAAAAAAAAAAAAAAAGCCTTAGTGAATCCTAAGGAGACAGGGCAGAAATGAATACGCACAAGTTTCCTGTTATGTATATTTCTACTTGTCAGATAGTGACGCAAAGATGATGTTTTGTTCATGGTAGCTGATCATAATTATCATTGTAAAATTTCACCTCAGCATAACTAAGACACATTGCCTCCAAGTCGACATTCACCTCTTAGAAATTGCTCTGCTAGAGAAATAATATTTGCCTCCACTGCCACCCAGTGACATATTTTTAAACTGCAGTCTGTTCTTTGGGATGGCTGCTTGGCCTTGTATTTTTAATGTGCCAATTGAAGTCTATTCGAAGTCAATGGGTGTCCGAAAGATTACTGGGACAAACTGAAACTTGCTGTCTGTGTAAATGTGTACTTTAATCATTGATGACTAAATCATAGAATTTCAGAATAATATGAAAATATTTGGACATGCAGTCAAATATGTCACTGAAATTTATTTCACATTTTATTTTTATTATTTATTGTTAGGTAGTAGAAAATTTATAGTTGTTTATGTAAACTTTTTCCTGTTTGTGCAAGGTAATCTTCACTGCTGGGACTCATTGTGCAGTTTTTCTTAGTTTACTTATATGTGAGAAACACAAGAGTAATGTAAACCACCAAAGATCATTCAAAATAGCATGTGTTATTAGGTGGTGGTGACAAATGAATGCAGCTTGTGTCTATAGTTCCAATCACAGAGATGCATTACTACTTTAGATTTAATACATATTGAAGGGGTTGTATTGATATCCCACTAGATAAAGAGGCAAAGTTTTAAGGACACTGCATGGATTTGCTTACTTAATTTCCACAGAGATACTGAGAAGCAAAAGCTATTGGCATTGTTGCTTTAGATACCACAGGTCACAATTTAATATACAATGTCTGATGTCTACAGGAAGGTAGAAATAGAATTTGAATTATTACACTCTGGCACTTTTACCTACATTCTTAGCTGGGGTTTTCTTGTTGTTTTGTTTTGTTTTATGCTTTGTCTTTCTTGGATATTTGTTTTGGAATCATGGAGGTGTTAGCACTCAATTAAAATTTTTGCTCTTTACTGAAAACAAAAGCCAGTGAATAGTACAAATCTCCTTAGATTTAAGTAAAAAAACAACTATAAGTCAATAGTTATAGGTCTGCACTAGCAGCACAGACTGCTCTTTAGCATTTGGTGATTTCACTCTTATTAACATAATTTAAATGTGTATAGAATGGGTATAGCAAGCTGGGACTGACCACTTAGCATTGGATAAGGACCTCATCCCTGGAGAGTACTAATTCTCCATCTCAGTAGCTTTTAATTGGTTTGAGCTCTTTGTTTAGAGGTGGGTGAGTGTGTGGGATTTTTCTTTTCACCATTTCTGTGGGCCGGTCAACTGAGGTTCTCATTGTCCAGGTCTTGTTACGGTGCCACATTGCTGAAGTTTCACGATTGCAGCTGCAGATCACAAGGTTTCGCCGAGTTTTTGGTCATTTGGTTCTTAGAATCTTTCCACACTTTCTTCTGTGATATTCTCCGAGCCATAGAAGCAGTGTTGGTGATGTATCAGATGGTGCTGAGCAAGCCTTGGTTATTTGTTCTTTGCATTTTGATTACTTATGTGGCTTTCTGTAAAGGTCTCTACCTGTGACAAAAAGAGAAGCTTCTTTAATGAGGGGCGAGAGCTACATGTATCAATGGGCATGAGGACAAGTATATAGAATGTAAATAATTATAACACGTTGGAAAGTGTCAGCAGCAGGTTCTCTTCTTAGTCCATGTCCTCACTAGCAAGGGGTATTTGGTGGTTTACTGTACTAAACATGATTTCTCTCCTGCTGTGTCTTAGGTCCAATTAGCGAGTTGTCAGTCAACTGCCAGATATAAAGAGCTACTATTGCACCCATAGAGATACCCCACCATGCTGGTCATGTTGTGGTTCAAAGGCATGATATCTGCTAGGACTATTTTTTTAATTGGATATTTTATTTATTTATATTTCAGATGTTATCTCCTTTCCCCGTCGCCCCCCCCACCATGACTCTGCCTCCCATCCTCCCTCCTCCTGCTTCTATGAGGGTGTGCCTCCACCCACCCCCCCTACTCTCACCTCCCCGTTCTCGAATTCTTCCACATTGAGGCATCCAGCTTTCACTTGACCAAGGACCTCCTCGCCCACCTATGCCTGACAAGGCCATCCTCCCCTACATATATAGCTGGAGCCATGGGTTCCTCCCTATGTGCTCCCAGGCTGGTGGTTTAGACCTTGGGAGCTCTGGTTGGTTGGCATTGTTGCTCTCCCCATGCAGCTGCAAACCCCTTCACCTCCTTCAGTCTTCTCTCTAACTCCTTTATTGGGAACCCTATGATCAGTCAATGGTTAGCTGCTGTGAGCATTTACCTCTGTATATGTCAGGCTCTGGTAGAGCCTCTAAGGAGACTCCTGTCAGCATGCACTTCCTGGCATCCACAACAGTGTCTGTTTTTGGTGACTGCACATGGGATGGATACCCAGGTGGAACATTCTCCAGACGGCCTCTCCTTCAGTTTTTGTCCCACACTTTGTCTCCATATTTACTCCCATGAGTATTTTGTTACTCCTTCTAAGAAGGACTGAAGTATCCACAGTTTGGTTTTCTTTCTTTATGATCTTCATGCGGTCTTTAAGTTTTATCTTGGGTATAGCTAGCTATTGGGCTAATATCCACTTATCAGTGAGTGCATACCCTGTGCATTCTTTTGTGATTGGGTTACATCACTCAGGATGCTTGCTTTTCTATATAGACTGCTTGCATATTTAATTCTGATAGAATGACAGATAATCCTCAGGAAGGAGACTTTTAGGTAAGTTTCATCTTGAATCCTCTGAGTTCTGTGTCTAAAGCATGTGATGTTTAGCAATAGAAACTCATCTTCAGCCTGTGGGAGGCAACTAAGGGCAACAGTAATAACCTACTTTGTTCTGAGAGTGTCTTAGAGACTCCTGACTAATAACTCAAAAAGAAGTTGCTCATGCCTAGTACAGGAATTTTGTTTAAAGTCTTTGGATCTGGAGGGGATCACTGTCAGCCTCAATGGCGTATATTTGTGCTCATTCACTTATACATACACATACACACTTATATGTATTAAACAAAATTTTAGATAAATATACAATAATATAATTTCTTATGGCTATTTTAAACATTCATAGTGTCATTATCTCATCCTCCTGCCATCCCTCTCCTGTATCGTCCTCTCTCCTTCTCAATTAAATCCTTAACCTGTTTTCTCCAACTTTGCCCTGCATGTGTCTTGTTAGCTACTGCTCATGTAACATCCATTACAATTGAGAAGTGCCATAGAGATGATAATGTGTGTGACATCCATAATTTTTTTTTCTTTTGGTATTCATAGTTGGAAGGAGTTCATCAGTCAATAAACAAACAAACAAACAAACAAACAAACACATGATATAGATGAAGTGTAGAGAAGAAAGCCACTTATCCCTACACAAGGCTGTAAAATTTAAGGAGAATTTTGGAGAGAAAAAATGGAATTTATCACAGATAAAGGTGATAATCCATAGAGACATATAGAAGAGACAGTGGGCAATGTTTTGGAATTAAACATGGTGACATGAAGAAACTAGTTCAGCATTACTGGAGTTAATGTTAGGAGAAGAAAGGGAAGATAGGAGTTTAATGAATCCATCATGAAATTTTTTATAACTGAGACTGAACTCAATTTCTTACCATCCTGTCGATTTCTCAATGTGTGTGGGCTTTCCCATTCCACTTTGTTTAAGACAGGAATTCATTATTGTTTGTAACAGCATGTGGTAGGCTAGCTGACCCATGAGCTTTTCAAGGTTCTCATGTCGCCCTTTCTCCTATTGCTTTAGGAACACTGGAATGAGATGCTTCCGGTGGTAAGATGTCTGGCTTTAAATGGATGTTAAAAACTCTAATTAAATACTTATATTTTTTGAGGCAAGTGCTTTACAGATCCACAGTTTTAACAAACACCTTAAAATACTTTGAGAAGTTCAGAGTCAGATTAGGGCTCAAAACAATGTGTTTGAATATCAGTAACGGCTACATAGTCTCTCTGTCTCTCTATCTCTCTGTTCCTCTTTTGTCTTTCTCTCACACACATGAGCATGCACACAAACATACACAAACACACAGGATGTACTGTAATGCTCTCAATGCTGAAACAGCACTGATCATTCACATTATCAAATACCTGTATTCACTGTATTCACAGACCAGATGTGTCCTTAAACAAAGTGCCCCTAACAGAAATGTATTTGCAAGGAGAGAATTATGAAAAGCAAAGCAGCAGCAGGCTGGCAGTCTTGGGAAGACTTCAGAAAAATCTGGAGAGGAAAACCTTCCTGTTCCTTTTTCTAGACTTTTCTCTTTTAACATTATAACATTTGTAAAACAAAACAGAAGAAAGGAAGAAAGAAAGAAAGAAAGAAAAAGAGAGAGAGAGAGAGAGAGAGAGAGAGAGAGAGAGAGAGAGAGAGAGAGAGAAAGGAAAGGAAAGGAAAAGAAAGGAAAGGAAAAAGAAAAGAGAAGAAAAGGCCAATCTTATAGCAAATTCTTAAATACCTTAAACATTGATGAGAAGATGGTATTTACCTCATTCCCAAGTTCTACAATGGATTGTCACTCAGTTGCTTGCTAGGGCTCAAAAATGACTGTCACAGAACTTTTTCTTACATTTATAGTCGTAAAATGTTGTCATTAATTATTCAAATTGATCACAAGGTAAGGCATATATGTCACACAAATGCAGAGAGAGAGACAGAGACAGAGAGAGATAGACAGAGACAGAGAGAACAGAAAAACAAAGCATATAAGGATAACTTCTCTGAATTCCACTGGTACTAATATAAGGCAATATTCCAGGTGTGGTCAAAGTAAACACTTTTATACTCATATATCATCAGTGACTTAGACAGCAATATCATAGTTAACCATACACCTTTTAACACCTTAAAAAGACAGAACCAACCAGTCATATGGGGGTTTGGCAACAATGTAAAGGATGAAAAAATATCGCAACAGCAGAAATTCCAGTATTAGAGATTAGAAACACTGTTGGTAGTTAATCTTGACTACCAAATTGATGAAATTAGAACTACTGTAGGAGTCACTCTCAAGACTCACCTATGAGTGATTATCCAGATTAGTGGTTAATTGGGATGTGAAGACTCATTCTAAACTTGGGCAGTACTGTTCTACTGGCTAGGTTCTTGGACTAAATGCAGAGGAGAAGATGAACTAGTAGAACACCCCTTTCTTTCTGTTTCCTGATTGTGGATGCGATACTACCTCATGCAATAAGTTTCTACTATCATGATGGAGTATATCCTAGAACTGTGAGCCCTTTCTCCCTTAAGTTGGTTTTGTTGGGTAATTTGCTCTACCAACAAGACAAGGGACTAATGATTACATGATTATTCCTGTGGTTTTGTCTTCAAAATTTTCCTTGCACTGTTCTGTGCTTGGAAAGACACACCTGAAGAAGTAAAGCTATGTGTGACATTATGCAAAGAAGAGAGAATCATAAGCACATTTGACATGTATTCTTACTTAAGAATGATAATGGGACATTCTATTCCTGTGTAGAAAAAAGATTTATTTTAAAAGTGTACTCTAATTTTATTCATATGCATTAGTGTACATGCAAGCATGTATGCAAGGAACCATTAAAGCCAGAAGATGGCACCAGGTCCCATGGAGCTGGAGTTGTCAGTTGCCCAATCTGGGTTCTAGGATTTTACTGCTGAGCCATTTCCTTAGCCCCTAGTTAACAGTTTTAAACTGACTTCCATTCACTCAAACAAGTTTCAGCTTGACAAGATCAGAATTTATGTTTTATGCCTTAGTAATTAGCTCAGAAGAAGACTCAAGCAATTTTACATAGTAAATATTATTTACATAGTAAATATTATAGTAATTTTAACACTGATGTTGGCTTTTTTACAGTAGCATGAATATTTCATTTTCCATATTTAGTTTTCATATCTTAAAAGGAGACTTTCTGCTGTGACAAAACTAAATTTCCAATGCTAATGTGTATTTTATGTAATCTTTTATAATAGAAAGCTGTAGATTGAAGTCTAAAGTTCTTAACTCTATTCCTGGTAGGACCAAGTCCTTCTAGAACAGAATCAATGATAATCATAGATAATAATATATGTAAAATATATTAACAATCATAGATAAATTAATATTATAGATAATAAATTGATAATGTTATAGAAAGTAACTAAGGCTCTAAGCACTTCATTGTGATTAAATTCATGATGTTACTGAATAATAAGGTCCCCAAACCAAGATATAGGTTATTTGATTCCCAAACTAGGTCTTTTCCTATTCCTCACACTATAGGAGGTGATGAAATTTATAAGTCAAGTAAATTCATGATGCCTCCTTAGAAGCTACAGTCTTTAAAAGTGTTTTTAGAAATATTAAAATCATAGAAACCATATTGTTATGCAACTTTTAGTTCTTATAGTTGCAGTTATTTTAATTTGCTTCTTTGTTACTTATAAAAATATTGATGTTTACTGATCTGATATATAAACCTGTAAAGAACAAATTCTGTTTGATCATTTTTAAATTCCAAGGTATTTAATTTCCAATGTTTTGATGAATTAACCTACTTTGCGAACACTCATTCTCTTCTGTGTATGTGTGTGAGCACACATATACATGATGGTAAAAATAATTGTCAAAAGCCACCTCAGTGCATTCCTTGAAAGATAAAAGAGCCTTTTCAAGTAGTAATTACATTTACTAACACTGAAATCAAAGAATCTATGCATACATTATAGCATTTTTTCAAAATGACTGTATAAATGTCAGTTTTAATAAACTTCCTGAAGATAAAATACTACCATCACTATATGGATATTTAGAGAAGTCCTCTATGACCTCAAGATATAGTGCCTCTTACATGATACCTAAGTTACCTCCTGCTTTATATAAACTTACATATAGATAATTTACAAATAGTAGAATTACTCTATTTCTATATGAAGAACATGTATTTTATTTTTGTTTCTTTCCTAGTGAATTGATATTTAAAATCAATGCCTAGGATATCATGTAGTTCCACTATATTTGAATTGTTAGCAATTCAGATGACAATTTTTGTTAAGACATTTCAATGACATATTTTAGAAAAACCTTCATATGCAAGTGTGTGTTGCTCGGTAGACTTTTAAGATTGTCCACTGGGAGCTGTGATTTTGTTGTGTAAGTTGCAAAGTAAATTGATGGTCTCTTTGCTGCCTCTGATTTGCCAGTTCAGTTTTACTATCTGATTTTGAAGCAGAGATATTTCTTTTTGTGTTATTTACTTTGCCTGGCATTGCCTTGCAAGAGAGTTGTGACTCACTTTAGTAGCCCATTCACAGTTCCTGTCTGTGCTTTTATCTGCCCAGCTGTCATTTCTGTAATCTAACACCCAGGATGTTAAACTGAATTTCTTTTGATTCACTGACGCTCTGTCTGAAAAATCAATAGAAAAAACAGACGAAGAAGTGACTAATATACCATGCTTCTAGTAGATTCTTTAAACGTATATATCACTAAATTGTACTGCTATTTAATAGTCTACTCTCAAATCAAAAAAGGTCAAATATATCAAAATATTATGACTGTTCATATCCTTAGTTATTCATTACTTATTTTTTCATCCACCCATCTATTTGACTCTTTATTTAATTAAATTAATCCAGTTGTATTTCTAGTTCATTATAAAAGATAAATGGTTCTTAAAAAAGAGAATGAAGCATGGCCAAAATATGAGAAGAGAAAAACTTTAAAAGTCAGAGTCCAGCTTTGAATATATATATTTGAATATATATAATATATATATATATGTATATATATATATATTTCTAATATAAGAATCTATGGCTGCTAGCTATATTAATGCACCTTTGTTTTATTTATGTATGTTAATGATCAACCTAACTTTGAGAAAACCAATTTCATACCTCCATGTACTAAAGTGATATTCTAATAGGACCATTAATTGTCTTTCTTTATACTCTGTGTAATTCACACTTTATCTTGTGGAAAAAATAGGGAATAAATTAGATCTACTTTAACAGTAATCAAATCTGTAGAAATGAAGCTATGCTCAGAGTGTAATTGGATGCTTTGCTCTCGGGGTTGTTTATAGACCCTGCTTGTGTTAGAAAATAATGAGTGTTAACAACTTGAAATATTCAGTAGGAATCCTGGATTTTCCTACTACCCATTATTTATCATAGGATCAAAGGAGTTGATGATTATAAAAATCTTCACATAGAGTTCATAATAAATAGTATCTTCAGATATGTAATGGGATAGAAATTTTTTTCTGTTTGTATGTTTAGACTCTAGGACTGAAATATTGGAACAGCCAACAAATCTCTCTGAAACATGCAGAAAGGTTGTCTAACTGATGTCTCATACTCTCATTCACTCTGTTAAACAACAGGCAAAAGAATTTGATATTATGATAATCAGTCTTAGCTCTGTGTATTTAGATTTTTGGTTTTTCTTCTAACTCTTGTATTTGAATATGACTAAAATACTTGACTAAAATACACATTTTCTGAAAGGATATCTCAGTGATCTTGGGTTGTTTACTAGGTGGGCATAGAAGACTCTCAGTGCTTAGCCTGAAATTGATAAGTAGCAGAAACTCAAGGGTTACCAGAATTGAATTTAAGAATACTTCTTAGCAAAACTTGAAAAATGCCTGCAGGGGTCTCTGGTGTGCATGTGCATAAACACAATCTGGACCCTTGTTCTTTCTGGATAACTTTGGATGCAGGAGGTGGTCTAGAAGTTCTTAACTTAGAGGGCATAATGAAAGGAAATGAATTTGGTCAAGTTCCTGCATTTGATTCATAAGTACATTAAGGATACAAGGATGTCTTGGAAGACAGCCACAACCAAACTAATATGACTTTGAATGGTACCCCCAGGATTATAAACTCAAAACTTAGGAGATATCTGGAAGACCTGGGGGAACAAATAGTGAAAGAGGCAAGGCTAGTGGCCAGTAGGCAAGTGACATCATGTTGTCAAAGAGAAGGGAGGCTACATTAGGTCTCTGGGCTGCTCGTTCAGTTTAAATTGGGTGAAAATTAATAGGTATACTATGGTAAATTACTTACTGACTGACATGGAGTTTACGGGTTTTGATCATTAAAAAGTATGGCTTTTTGAGGAGCTAATACACCATTCTATCTTGGAAAACATAGATAATAAGAGTATTTTAGAAGGGCTCTATGGACCATGGCAGGAAGAATTTTACCTGGGCTTCTGGGTAATGTTATGACTTCTGGAATAGCACTGGACTTCTACCAGAATTGTAGGCTGGGATAAAAAGTTGAGGGGAAGTTGATTCTTTCCTTTTATTATGTGTTTTTCTTTGATATCCCATGAAGTCCACTATGTGCATACTTCAGGGTGTTTCCACAACTATGCACAGATGATAGAACTTTCCAGTGCTTGTTGCATCCTCAAAAACTTTGTGGTTTGTTTTCCTCCAGTTATATTCACTTCCAGTAGTTCTTCAGCCTGGGGTGGGGCCTACAGATCATCTACTATGTATGTTGGCTGGGTTGGATGTGTTGAGGTATTTTGTAGGTATTTTACACAGCTGCTGTGAGTTTTTGAGTGTGAAAGTCATGCTATTTCCAGAAGAGAAATTCTCACAATGTCTTTCTCCCTATCCCTATGTCTCTCCATTCTTTTTGACTCCTTTCTATGTTTCCTGAGTCTTGAAGATGTAAGTAAGTTGATCTCTGTATACATGTCTCAATGAAGTACAAACATTTAGTCTTTATATTTAGTATTTTGGCCATTTATTCATCGCTCCCTTGATTGCTTCTCACTGCAAAAAGAATATTTTCAATTTCGATGGCATGAATAGAAATACTGAGAAGACAGTTTTATGACCTGGCCATATAGCAAAATAACAATAGCAGTTTCTATTCTAGGGTCTGTATTCTCTCTAGCTGTGAACTTTTGCCCAGGTTTATAATACCAAACAGAAATTAAATAGTTACCTCTTGACAGTTGTACCACTATTGTGGCAGTTGGCACATCTTGGCTGACAAGTATTTATTGCAGCATGCAGTGTCCAATGCTGGGTAAGACCATTGATATCTTTCTTTATCTAGTAGCTTGCATAACACTTTCTGATATAGAGGCCAGCAGTCAGGGAGGAAGTTTCTGGGTCATTTTGAGATTTACTGTCCAAGTTTAAAGCCAAAGTGTGTGGTCTCTAGAACATGTAGTTGTTCTGGGAGATAAAGCTGTTGTTTTGAAGTTCTCTGGGATTTCTAAACCTGTAATTCAAGGAGTTATTACATTTCTTATTAAGCAATTTTCATTTAAAAGACCATGTCTTCTTAGATTGACATTATCCACTCACAAAAGTTTTTTTCTTCTTTACGTTTTCAAGGTGTATTTTGAAATATAATTCTTAACTAGGGACTTCTCATAAGGCTTTTTCATACGTCCTTAATTTAATCCTGAGTATTCCTTCCTTTACTTTCATTTCACATGTGTTCTTCTGTCTCCAATTACACATTTTAGTTGGGGTGTGTGATCATAGGCTTCCATAGAGATTTAATACCCCATTCTTTTATCAACCATCCACTCCTGCATTCTGCTATGTCTACCATGCCTCTCCCTGATTATACCTTTCTTCTCCCAGTGGTTCACTTCTCTGCCCTTTTTATACCTATGATTTAATAACCTTTTCCCTCCACAATCCTTTTTCTTAACTGAGATCTATAAAGGAAGTATTGGCTGATTCTCATCTAATGGTTTCAATCCCACGTTAGACCCTTTGTATGTTGTTTCTTCCCTTTAGTCTAGAGATATTTTCATATTTCTTATTGAAAGAAAAATGCCTCCATAAAAATTTGGATGGGATGAAATGAGATTTGTGAAGGTAAGCAATAGCTACTTCTATGCCCTGTAAGTAAATGTTGCATACGAATTTCAAATTAAAGAGTGAGAAGGTATTTTAATATTCAAATTTATATTCTTTCAAATGTGGATTTTCTTCTTCTTAATGTGAACTTTTTAACAGATACCATAGCAAAACCACTCAGAGCTAAATGACATTCTTTCAGTGTTAGGAATTTATAAGTTTATGAGAGTGAATAGACTTAAAAAGTTCCCCTTTAAGTATATAATCTGAATACATAAAATTAAGAGGATTTCTCAATACACAGAGACAGGAAAAAAGAAATGAAAGCTAGAAGTGGGTAAGATAGGGTAGGGAGAAGGAAGGAAGCAAAGAAAAAGAGAAAAATTAGAGAAAGAAAAAGATTTTTATATATTCTATTTCATTAATTTTCCATTATATTATGCAAAAATTAAATTAACTGTTATAAAACATACTGCACTCAACTTGCAAAAACTGACAGCCTAAGTGATTGTATCAAAACCATTCTTTCTCCAAATAAAAGAACTTTGTGATGTTATATTTTTTTCATCCTGTCTGAAAGGATGTGTCAAAATTCTCATTTCATTCAATGCTCACCCCATTCTATCAACAGTTTGAAAATAGACAGCTAATGATTAAAACATGACATGTGTTCTGATTGTTTGGAAAACTAAGTAGTGACAGCTTTTGGTTAGAAGACAAATTCAGAATACCTGGCCTTCAGTCCTTTCCATCATCAAATTAGGTGGAACTGTCAGAAGAAAATAATAATGAATTTAAATATATATTCAAAATTTGAACTCATGTGTGTGGTTATGTGCTATTCCGTTTTTATGATCCAGGTTTCATAACCTGAAGTCACCTTGCAAAATTGATTCTTAGTTGAAGAACTGACTGTATCAGATTGGTCCATGGTCAAGACTGTCAGAAATTGTCTGGATGGATGGTTGATGGGAGAAGGCAGTGCAGTGTAGACTGCACCATGTCTAGGCATGTAGGTCTAGTTTATAATAAAGCTAGCTGCACATGAGCCAGAAAGTAAGCCAGGAAACAGAATTCTTAATTAATTACCGATTCCAGGCTGCTTTGTCTCCAAGATCTGTTATTATACCGAACTAGAAACAAACTAGAACAACTTGCTTTGTCAGTCCTTAACCCCTTCTATTTTGTTTTTCATTGTATTTTTTGTTTTTTTATTTTAATTTTTATCCACTTTACATCCCAATCACAGACCCTCCCCTCCTTTCTTCCCAGTCCTACCCTTACAAAGTCATCTCCAAATTGATCCCACCCCTTCTCCTCAGGGAAGTGGAGGCCCCCTTGTTTACCACCCTACCCTGGGACATCTAGTCACAGAAGGTCTAGGCACATTCTTTCCCACTGAAGCCCACCCAGCAGTCCACATAGAGGGTAAAAGATCCAATAGCAGGGAATGGAGACCTAGATAACACCTGATGCTTATGGCAGATTCTCTCTTGTTTTCCACTGCTATATACCACCAGGCTAGCTTGACTGCAAACTTGGGTAAGGTAATTCACCTGTCTCTGATTCCAATGTTTTTGTAGGGGCATTCTGGGATTATATGACGATAACTATACACACTTCTTTCTAGCTTTTTTGCATAGGTTCTGGGAATCTGCACTCAGCTTCTTGAGCTTTGGGAAAGTAATTTAGCTCTAAGATTTCACCTCAAATTCAACTAAATATATTTTTTTTTATTTTTTTATAGAGAAATTAGAGTCTAACTAAGAAGTTAATAAGATAATTACTTAACTTCAACATTGAACAAATTAAGATGTAAGACACCAGTGAGTTAGGCATTAATGGGACTGCACAAAAATAGAATTAATGAAATGTTCAATATAATATACTTTCATCATAGTTTTTAGTTGTAGTAGATTGATTACTAAAATTTCTATGACTAAAACAATGAACTTTTTAAGATTCATTGTTTAAAATCAATATACCAAGGACCCTGCTTTTTTGTCACCTGAGAGGGAATTCACTTCTTGCTTGAGGGGATTTTGGTTGTTTGTTTGGGATTTAAATACTTTATTGATATATGATCAGTGTGCCTAGAATTCTTTTTTCTTCCTTTACTATTTAATGTATGTATGGAATTGTTCCATAACACTGAGCACAAAGCTAGGTGTTGATGACTAAAATAATTAAGTTAAAGCCTTGTGCCCTTAGGCATCACTTTTGCTCACAAATGCACAAAGCAAATAATTATAGTATTTGATGAAATTTGTGATGTGAATATCCTGTTAGATAAGATAAGAAACCTGCCATAAGCAAAACAATGTTACATCAGAAAGGTACTTTGAGAAGAAACTACTACTGGGTTCTGACAGCCATTCTTCAATGAAAAATTGCCAATAATCTTCATGGTTTTGCTTTTAAGTTTTTGTTTATTTGAACTTAGACTTTTTCTCATAGGGACTATATATCTCTATGGAAAAAACTGACAAGAACCTGTGTATGTCGTTAGATCTGTTCCTGTCATGGGCATCTCGATGTAGGGAACTTTAAGAGCCTCAATTTCAGTATGTGTTGCGCTTGTTTAAATTCTGGTTTTAGTCTTAATCTTGGACGTTCTGTCCTCTAACGCTTTAACTCATTATTAAGACTTACTTTTCTCTGTATTCTGGAGTCTGTTTTCCTGATAAGGATACATTTGCTCCCTGCCAATATTTATATTCTTTGCATAAATTTTATTTTATATTTTTTATGTCCTACATGTGTTGGTTTCCTTTTACTATTACAACTTACCTCACATGATTAGCTTAAACCAAGTTGGTAGATCCATGTTCTGTACCAGTTTTCCCAGATATAGTTCTTATATAGCACTTCTGCATCATATTATTATCATTTGGTTTTGAGTCTTCTAGAATTTATTGTCATTGTCTCTTTGTTATCTCTACAAACTTTATATGGATACAAGAGAATTAAATTAGGAAAGAGATATATTTTGTAAAACAAGTTGTTGTGCATGGATAATAGACAATGATACTGATATGGCTAGATTAAAGATACAAATAAGTAGATGTTGGATAGGAAAGCTATAATTCTTGCTGTGTAAATATATACAAAGAGAAGAGGTTAGACTGATGGATGTGGTAAAGGATTAGAGCCATGTATATCAATGTGGAATGTATTTAACTAAACATGGACCTGGTGATTGCAAATAAACACAAAAAATAGAGGTGGGTATAGTTCTGTGCTTGAGGTTGAATACAGGCATGCATTCTCTTGCAGTACCAACTGAGTAGAACTAGATACATTGTTACTTAGCAGAAATAAGTAAATGTAAGATCCAGAATCTGGATTCTAATACCATCCTTTATATAAGGGACCAAAGCTCCCCAGAGAGATGATTTTAGGATTAGGTACAACATAAATAAAATAAGCCTAGCTCTTTTTGTAGAACCATGAAATAAGGGAATAAACACACACACACACACACACACACACACACACACACACACACGAGATAAATAACTGCAAGAACACATAGGGGTGCAAATGAAACATAAGAACTAAAGTGACCAGTGACTAAAGCTGGAAAATGTTGAGCAATGAAATAAAGGTGTTGGGATTTCAAAACAATGAGAAATATAAGATAAATATTCATGAATGGAAACTAAAACTAATCAATATACAAAAGACAATTTTTGTGCAAATACTTCCATAATTTTCTTTCATTTTTCTGTGTTAATTTTCTGTTCTCACAGACATAGAGCATAAATTGGTATTCCTTAGGTTGTTGGCTCTACATCCTCTACATCAAATAGAGAAAAATAAAAAAATTTAAAAAAATAAGAAATAACTTACAGTATAAACAAAGCTTTATGATCCTACTTCATCTTAGTTAGCAGATACAGTCTGCTCCTTGGTATAGTGCATTAAAATTATTTTTACCTTTGCAACCTCCTTCTTAAAACATAGGCCTTCTCTAATCAATAAAAACAAATGCAAAACAAGTTCCAACTAAGTGACATTGTACATAATACAGAAAGTTATTTGTCAAGTGGACAACATGCATGTCAGAGATAAGGACACTCTGAGGAATGTCAAAATGAAGAGAAGTACAATGACACATGAATGTCACGCAGTATCCTGAGACTGTTCCTGGAATAAGAAAGCATTCTGAAAAAAGTTAATACCTGTGAATAAAGTCTGACCTTAAATTTCAAGCAGACGCACATCAATACTAAATCAGTCCAACATACAATGTAAGGTCAACAGTAAGAGAGTCTGCAAATGCCACAACTAAATGCTCTTTGTGCTTTCCTTTGGTATTGTTTTAAATAAAAATATAAACTGTGCTAAAATTAATAACAAATTTATATAAAGGAAGGTGTTCCCTTATAAATGACATCAAAATCAAATTTGGAAAGATTAATTAGCATAGAGTTTTGTCCGACACTGTTGACAAGTATATTTCAAAGCAAAGCAGACACTTAAGAAAAAAAGCTCCTATTGTTCTTAGCATTTTCTTGTGTTCAGTCAACAGATTTAGGTAATGATAGAATTACATAAGATGCAAGTATCACAAATATAAACAAAATCCACAGTTCCTGTAGTTTCATGCAGATTTCTGTAGATGAATCCTTCTGTATCATTTGTTCATGAGAGACAGGGAGATAAAACTATGAAACCACCTACAACACCCCCACTTGCACCTTATCTCCATGTCCAGAATATTTCTCCTACTTAAAAATTCAGCTTTTATCTTGGAAGTTGCTTTGCAACTGTGGAATTAATAAATCTCTGTCCAAATCTAAGCCCAGGGTCTTCTATGAGTGCACTGTCTATGGCTTCTGCCCACTCTTGCAAAACAAACTGAATAATTCAGTGTAAGAAGATTGTTTGAGATGATCAAAGAGCATCAGAGAGAAAGAAGAAAGTAAATAGACAGAGTGTTTTTTCTGCTCTGTTTCCAAGAAGCTATTCTGAAATAGTCAACTTGCAAAGCTATGAAGGAAATCAAAACTGATATTCTGGATATTTTTCTCATGGACTTCTTTCCCATTTTCAAAGAAAAATAATAGGGAGCAGGTCTCTTTTGGCTCTAGGAGAAAGCAGTGAACTCATTACTTGGGCAGTTTTGCATAAAAATGCTATTGTAACTTGAAACAGGACTGTAAAGTAATTTCTTATTTATTTCCTTTATCAGGTTTGGTTAAATGGCTATTCTCTGACTGCCATCTTCATGTCCAGGACAGTAGGTTCAAGGGATAATAAAACCCTTATAGAATCAAGAAGTAGATAAGAAGTGTGACTAATAGTCCAGATGTTGTGCTAAGCACTGTGGAAATAATGTAAATATTTAAGGCATTAATGATACTAGCAAGAAGTCTGTGATTCTAATGGGACTAAATAAAAATTTACTAAAAATACATTTAACCTGAAACTTGTGGAATTAATAAGATCTTGAAGTTTTACAAAAGTATTGAAGGTAATTTGTATTGAGGTGACAAAGTACACCAATGCAGAGGGAGGTGAAAAATTATATCAATGCAGGAGGATCAAAGGAGATTTAGAATAACTGAGATTGGACTAAAAACATTGCACCACAATTTTGAGTTTCAAAGTGTTGCCTGAAACTAGAGAGCACACATGGTATTTTGTAGGTGTTAAGGAGGCTCAGGGAGCCATCAGTAGACAGCTTTAGAGCCGGGTGGCCAGGCTTCATAAGAACCGCTAGACCATGCTAAGGTGTTTCGGTACTAGTCAGTGAGAAGTAATTGAGTGGTTATAAATGGAGTAAGCAGTAGCATATGATAACTGAAAAGAAAAAAAAAAACTACAGTGGAGCAATTGTATTACTTGCTAACACTTATTTGCTCTGCCACAAAAGTTAATGTTGCAGAATTTATCTATAATGTTTGATGGCATGGGCTGATGAGGGTGTTGTGGTACAGTAACTGAGAACTGACTCCCTGCTAATGAATGTCTGATGACAAAACTAATAAAGGCGTACTCTTCTTTAATGCCTTCTAATAAACGTTTTTTTATTACCACAAAATGGGATACATAGTATCTAATATGTATTTACTGAAATAACAGTGTCTGAAGAGAATGTATACTGGATGAAAAATCTGCATGGTATTGAGATACTATTTTAGACCAATGCCAGAGAGAATTTATGAAAATTCAGAATGGGGCAAGTAAATGCATAAGATAAATGGGGAAGTATTTAAGGTTTAGTAAAAAGGCTTCATGGGAGGAGCAGTGGAACCATGAAGAAGAAAATGTAACTTTGAGCTTTTTGTAGATGTCAGGTTGACCCAATAATAAAGTTTAACTGTCTTGAATGCAAATCTTTCATGCATTAGAGAAAAAGATACATTCATTCACTTTTTTATGGGCTGTAGTGTGTTGTGTATGATTGTAAAGACGTGGCTAAGAGATGAAGAGATGGCTCACTGAATTCACGTATTTGTAATGTGTGAGGACTTAAGTTTAGAACACCAACATTCATTTAAAAGTCAGCTGTGTTGGTAAGAGTCTGTAGCATTGCAACTGGTGGAAGGGGTGGAGTAGGAAGATGCTAGGGATTTTCTAGCCAGACAGTCTACCACAAATGGTAAGCACCATGTCCTCTGGGTGACATTGTCTCAAAAAAATAGAGTGCAAGACAATCAAAGAAGATACATGACATTGAAAGTTCTGGCTTCCAGGTTCAGAACTAAATGTTTTAGTTAGGATAGATGACAGAGGTTCTGGTTAGTCAACAAAATGATGGACTGGGTATGAGGACTATCTTGTACCTCATGGGTACAAATTGGCATAATTATGCTCTAATTGTATTTTGAGAGAAAAGTTTCATTTTAACAGGAAGGGTGATATGTAGGAGGAGCTAAGGTGGGAGGAGTACTGAGAGGAAGAGAAGGAGTAAGAGGAGGAGAAGAAGGAGAGGAGAAGCTAGGTGATGAAAGAGAGAAAGAGGGGGGAGACAGGGAGGCAGATGTTCATGTATCTCCACCAGTCAAAGATAGTTGATATATCTAGGTTGGGTAGTGGGTTACACCTCTGATTGAGCAATACCAAACTTATAAAGCCTATGATTAACTTTTTAAAAAAATGTATAAATACATTTTACAAAAAGGAAAAGGGGGCATGGGATAGGGGTTTTCTAAGGGGGGGAATGAGGAAAAGGGATGGCATCTGAAGTGTAAATAAAATATCAAATAAATAAATAAATAAATAAATAAATAAATAAATAAAAAGAAAGTTCTGGCTTCCATATGTGGATACACAGATTTGCACATGTATACACATGTGAGCACACCCCTACAGATATGAAAACACATTCACCACAAATAAAAGAGAAATAGAAGAAGGAGAATGAGAAGGAATATTTGGAGACTATCACCACCACCATCACCTACATGGTTACAATGATGAACTGTAAGAAATGCAGTATATACCACAGTAGCTCACAGCCAAGGCTATTATGACCTTCATCCCTACCAACATCCATACACAATCACACAGAAGAGGCTGTGGAACTCATGGCCTGTGCTTTTGGAGAACAAGAAGCCAGGAACACATGCTTGTCTTATACAAAGTTCTGAACATGGTCAGGCCTAAGGAACATGTTTCTAATTTAGTATCATTTTTTATTATCTTTTATCAGGTTTTTGTCATCAGTGGGTACTCCTTTTAGCATATCTTTGACTATTTTGGGGCATCTTGGTGATAAAACTGGATAATGTAAAGTACAAGTTGTTGATGAGGATATGATTTCCAGGACAGTCATAACCTGCAGATGATGAACTGGCCCATGTCACTGAAATGTAAATGGTCCTTAGGTACCTAGCTTGTCTCTAGAGTGAAATTCCTTGAAAGTCATCTGTTACTCCTCAAAAGTGACTGGAATATTAATAGCTTGCATGTATATATACAAACATAAAGTTCAAGTGGACCTTGATTTTGTAAATTTAAAATTAGAAAATGAAACAGATGAATAGAAACATTTCAGTTTCAACCAGTTACCAAGTCTGTAACATACAAACCTCTTTTTCTCTGTATGACACTATCATTATGATCATACTAACCAAAGGCATCTGTAGGAGATTCAAAGTAAATATACATGACTTCTAATCAAGCTAGCAAGACCTCAAACTTGTACTGAAAACCATATTGCTAATTGTTGGATTTTCTATCCTGATTCCTCTTGTATATCCCTACCACAATTGGCATTGATAGAGAAGCAAAGATAGTTGTCTGGGTCTGGGTTTTCAGGAGAAAAGTAATATCCATAGATGTTAGAACCATCATGATTATAGCATTAGGGCTAAAAGATAACAATATATGGTTCTACCTAAACTTCTCCTACACGTTCTTTCAACAGCTAAGAAATTTAACTTTTAATTGCTATATTTTTGATGCTTCTGTGTTTTGGTTTGTTTAGTTTTTGGTGTATAGATCCTTTTCTCCAATACATTGGTTGTACTTATTCAGTTACAGTAGGCACCGAGAAAATATTTACTCTTATATATTACAAAGGCTGGATTTATAATCTTATGTATATATGTATGTATAAATCTTATGTATGCATGTATAAATGTATATATGTATGTATAAAATGTATAAATCTTATCCATCTATGTATGTATGATGTAATAAGAGGAATAAAATTCATTTAAGTCTTTTAA
The DNA here is from genome assembly GCF_011762505.2 of Arvicanthis niloticus. Taxonomy (NCBI): domain Eukaryota; kingdom Metazoa; phylum Chordata; class Mammalia; order Rodentia; family Muridae; genus Arvicanthis; species Arvicanthis niloticus. The sequence continues at coordinate 52,288,437 of NC_047664.1, read as the reverse complement.
ATTAAATTTTGGAGAGTTTCTTTTTCTATTATTTTTTAAAATTGATTATTTTATTTATATTTCAGAAGCCATCCCCTTTCCCCATTTCCCATCCCTAGGAAACCCCTATCCCATGCCCCCTTCTCCTTTTGGCTTTTATACATTTTTAAATATTAATCAAAAGCTTTATAAGTTTGGTAATGCTCATTATCAATTAGAAGTGTAACCCAATACTGAACCTAGATATATCAAATATCTTTGACTGTCGGAGACAGTGAACATCCGCCTTCATGATCCTCTCTCTCTCTCTCTCTCTCTCTCTCTCTCTCTCTCTCTCTCTCATCACCTAGCTCCTCCTCTCCTTCTCCTCCTCCTCTCTTTACTCTTTCTCTTCCTCTCCGTAATCCTCACACCTTAGCTCCTTCTAAATATAACCCTTTCTGTTAAAATAATACTTTTCTCTCAAAATACAATTAGAGCATAACTATATCAATTTGTGTCAATAAGGTACAAGATAGACCTAATACCCAGTCTGTTATTTTGTTGACTAACAAGAACCTCTGTCAGCTCTCCTAACTAAAACACTTACTTCTGAACCTTGCTTTTTTCTTGGCTTTAGAACGAATGTCAGCTGAAAACAATCCTCTCAAATCTTTTCTCTCAAAGTAAATAGCTGGGATGGGCTATGAGACTATAAGTTTTCAACCCCATCAGAAATCCAGAATGACTGAGTTAACTGAAATTATGGGAAGCACAAAGCATAGCTTCTAAAACTTAACCAATTTATAGAGACCACTGAAACCTAGACAATCCCTATACTACAAAACATTGGAGCATTCAATCTTCAGCCTTCTGGCCCAGGATCATCTGACAGAACTAGTGATGCAGAATTATTAAGGGCTGATTACTCTGTCTTGGCAGATATAATCAGTCGACTATTCTGCAAGTGTGTTCTTTTCTGGACAGTAATTTGTCTGTAGATGAAAAGAGGCAATTCTTGCCTAATGGCTGTGTCACTACAACTGGAGTAACTCCAAAGATGCTCAATTTCTTCTTAGAATCCAAGACAGAAAGCTGTCAGGAGCAGACAGTTCTCTAATCAAAATGAACATTAATACAGTAACGTCAATTCTGTGGACTTCTGATGTTTTGAAAACCACCTATCTATTTAAGGTAATCTGGAATGTTGTCTGTTAACTCCTCTCAGATATTTCTAAATAAAATATAGAAAACACCCTAACAATAAACTCAAAGCCATGAATTTGCTATAGACCCTTAACTCATGGACTAACCATATCAAATCAGTTTAAAAAGTTAAGAAGGACTGGGTCTAAGCCTTGTATTTCTAAATGTGTTATACAGGCACAATGCCTATAAGAGTAACAATATTCATCTCACTTTTATATCAATAAGAAGCTCGTACCAATGAAAATCTTAAATTTGAAATCAAAGTATATTTTGTACCATTTAAGAAATTATAACTTCAGCTTAATAACAATTATACAGATTTCTACCAATAGGTTATGGCTATGCAATAAATCCTAGCTAATCCTCCCTGTTCCAACAAAACCACTACTTTTCCCTAGAAAGACAGCCCAATATTAACCACCTCAGTCTTCAAGCCCAGGGAATAGTGGCGCCGACTCTTCATTAACTTCTTCAAGCTGGTTACGGGCATTGATATATTAGAATAGGGGCGGGGGAAGAGTAAATTGATAAGCCTCTGACGCTGTGTCTTCACTGCATTCAGCTGGAATTCCAGCACATCAGAGGTTCGAGCAGGTCTGCTCAGCTTGCCTGATGAGTAGATACACCAAGGCTATGTATTCTGCAATATACAATTCTCAAAACAAATTTTAGTATCAAGATAATTGTTTGTTTGAATTCTGGAATCTAGTCTTCTGGCGGCCTGATTCTGTCATGTCTAACCCATATAATTCTGGGAGTTTCTATGAGGGTGTGCTCCCACCATCCTCCCATTTCTGCCTCCCTGTGCTCAAATTCCCCAACACTAGGGAATTCAAACTTTCTGGCACCAAGACTCTCCACTTCCACTGATGCCTAACCCCTTACCCCATTTCCCCCTCCAATTACTATGAGGGTGTGCTCCCACCATCCTCCAATTCTCACCTCCCTGCTCTCAAATTCGCCAACACTAGGGAATCCAAACTATCAGGTATTAAGGCTGTCCACTTACCCTGATGCCTGGCAAGGCCACCCTCAACTACCTATACAGGTGGAGCCATGAGTCCCCCACTTTGTGTTCTCGGGCTGGAGATTTTAAAATGGCTACTCCAGCTTGTTTCTTAGGACCATTTGCTTGAAAAAAAATGTTTTCCAGTCTTTTACTCTAAAGTAGAGTCTGTCTTTGTCACTGAGGTGGGTTTCCTGTATGCAGCAAAATGCTGGATCCTGTTTATGTATCTAGTCCATTAGTTTATGTGTTTTAATTGGGGAACTGAGTCCATTGATGTTAAGAGATATTAAGGAACAGTGATTGTTGCTTCCTGTTATTTTTGTTATTAGAGGTGGAATTATTTTTGTGTATCTATCTTCTTTTGGATTTGTTGGAAGAAGATTACTTTCTTGCTCTTTCTAGGGTATAATTTCCCTCCTTGTATTGGAGCTTTCCTGCTATTATCCTTTGTAATGCTGGGTTTGTGGAAAGATATTGTGTAAATTTAGTTTTCTTGTGGAATATCTTGGCTTCTCCATCTATAGTAATTAAGAGTTTTGCTGCATATAGGAGCCTGGACTGGCATTTGTGTTCTCTTAGGGTCTGTATGACATCTGTCTAGGTTCTTCTAGCTTTTTACAATATCTAGTCAGAAGTCTGGTGTAATTCTGATAGGTCTGCCTTTATATGTTACTTGGCCTTTTTCCCTTATTGCATTTAATATTCTTTCTTTGTTTTGTGCATTTGGTGTTTTGATTATTATGTGACGGGAGGTATTTCTTTTCTGATCTAGTCTATTTGGCATTCTATAAGCTTCTTCTATATTTATGGGCATCTGGTTCTTTAGATTACAGAAGTTTTCTTCTACAATTTTGTTGGATATTTATTGGGCCTTTAAGTTGGGAATCTTCACTCTCATTTATACTTATTATCCTTAGGTTTGGTCTTCTCACTATGTCTGGATTTCCTAGATATTTTGTGTTTATCACTTTTTGCATTTTGTGTTTTCTTTGACAGTTGTGTCAATATTTTCTATGGTATCTCCTACACCTGAGAATCTCTCTTCTATCTCTTTTATTCTGTAGGTGATGCTTGCGTCTATGACTCCTGATTTCTTTCCTAGGTTTTCTATCTCCAGGGTAGTCTCCCTTTGTGATTTCTTGATTGTTTCTACTTCCATTTTTATGTCCTGGATGGTTTTGTTCAATTCCTCCACCTGTTTGGTTGTGTTCTCTTGTAATTTTTAAGGGAGTTTCATTTCCTGTTTGATTTCCTATTTACCTGTGTTCTCCTTAAATTCTTTGAGAGTGTTATTTATGTCCTTAAAGTCCTTTATCATCATCATTAGAAGTGATTTTAAATCTGAATCTTGCTTTCCTAGTGATATGGAGAATTCAGGACTTTCATGTGTGGGAGAACTAGGTTCTAATAATGCCAAGTACCCTGGGTTGCTGATGCTTATGTTCTTGTTTTTGCCTTTTGCCATCTGGATCTCCTTAGTGCTACCTGCCCTGTCTCTGACTGAAGCCTGTCTTTCCTATTATCTTGGTTGTATCAGAACTGTGTGGGATGAATGTTACTACTGGGGTTAGAGCTGGGGCCCAAGATCTGCTCAGTGCTCAGGTGTAGACAGGAAGGAACCAGTGCTCCAGGCCAGGAGTAATTTCCTGGGTCCTAGTGGGTTCCAGTTACTCCCTGTTTGGGGCGGGCATTGCTGTCTGCTTACCTTAGATACTGCCTGGGTTAGAGCTCCTGGGAGGCCTGCTTCCTCTGGGTTTTGTGAGATTAAGGGCAGAGCTATCGCCTGGAATCTGCTCAGTTCCTGGGCCCATACCAAAAGTGGAGAGTTTCATGTATAGATACTATGTATTTTGATCATATTCATCCTTAAACTGCTCCCTAATGCTGCTCAGACCCTCTACACTCTTGCCATCTCCTCTCAACTTCATGTCCTCTGCTTTTCATAACACAGATTTCCATTTGTGACGCTCATAAATTCAGAGGTGTGGGCCATGTAGAACATGGTTGATCCTCCAGGTGCCACACCTGACTCTTCTTCCCCTAAGACCAACCAATGGTCATTAGCTCTGTAGGTAGAGGTGGTGTTTATGACTTCCTTCCTATTCCATGCTGAAATATTTATTGGCTTGACTTTGTGCAGACTTTATGCGGGCAATGACTATATTAGTTCATGAGTGCAGCGGTCCTGTCATGTTCAGTAGACACTGTTTTAACCAGATCCTGTGGATCTTAAAATCTTTCTGCGCTTACTTTGATGATGCTTCAAACTGTTGAAAAAGGAGGGTTGCTACATATGTTCTATTTATGACAGCATAATATACCAGACACACATATCAGATGTGATCAATGTAAAACAATACCTTAGCCTTACTTTGAGGGCTGGAGAGATGGCTCAGTTGTTAAAAGCACTGACTGCTCTTCCAGTGGTCCTGAGTTCAATTTCCAGCAACCACATGGTGGCATAAAACCATCTGTAATGGGATACAACACCCTTTTCTGGTGTGTCTGAAGACAGCTATAGTGTATTCATATACATAAAATAAATAAATCTTTTATAAAAAGTGTGCATTGAATATTCATGGAGACAGATGGCATGTTATAAATATGAGAAAGAATGGGAGGAAGGATGAGGAGAGGAGGGACAGACAGAGGAAAGCAGGGAAGGAGACTGGAAACGAAAGCAAGCAGGAGAGAAATAAATCATTGACCCTAAGTCTTTCACTGTAATTTTAAAATGTTTCAGAACTAGACATTTAACCAAGTTAAATAAGGAAAACACCAAAGCGTATCAAATTGAAGTAAAGTTTAAACAGCAAGAAAAGAAAAACAAACACTTAAATGTCACTCACACAAGAGTAAGGCTTTTGTAACAAGGAGCAGGGCATTTTTCAAATGGCAGTGGGTATGTTGACAGGGTGACACTAACAGGAGAGACACTGAAGACACATCAGAAGACAAGATCCATTTGGCTAAAGGATTTGTTTTATTACAACATTGTAAAGTAGGGAAACAAGGAGACCGAAGATGAGTGAAGGCTGCAATGAATCACACGGGAAAATCCATCCAGTCTAACATTCCTGAGGCTTAAATGCTCTTACTTTGACAGCTGTGGATGGATCAGACAGATTTTAACTCTGTGAATAAGCCTCTAGTGGGACTTATTCATATAGAGAATTACACAACTTCTTTGCATGATGTCCTCATGAGACATTAATTGTAAGAAGAATTACTACTATTTTTTAACAGAAATGAGTGAGAACCATATTATTATTTTATAAACAGCATAGCTTCAGGTTTACATCATTGTTAATGGAATATAAAGGAAAAGCATATGGGTATTTATTTGGCATGGAGCAAGTTTCTAATGCTACAGCATATTTACCAGTATACTATGTAATGGTGGCCCCATAGACCATAGATTAGGAAATAATCTATTGTGGTTGTTTTTTAAACTTCACAATGCAGCAAAGTCTGTGATGGCCAAAGAAATTCTGTCTTCATTCCTGGATTTAATATTTCTGTCATAACTCAGACACGACTATAAAATGAACTCATAAAGTTTACCTCCAACACTAAGCTTAAAGCATCAGACACAGTCTTTGAGAGATGATTTGACCATGTAGTGTTGCCCTAAGAAGACATAAACTTTGGCAATGATAGTTATTTGTGAAAAGAAAGAAAACCTGAATAGACAAACTGAAGAGTAATTAGCTTAGGGAATATGGACAAAATAAACTGCAGGACTCTAATTCATAATGACCCAAACAGGGATCAGAGCACTCACTAATTGTGAGTCTTAAAATTTATTTAATAAACTTTTTTGAAGCTGAAAAGTGTTAGTGACAAGTACCATGCTGGGACAGACACCAGAGGTCAGGAACTGTTGTCATTGTGCCAGCATTGGTATCCAAGAAACTTTTCAGATTTCTGAAGAAATGCAGCAAGGAGGAGCAAGAGAGAGCAAAACAAACACACAAACAAAACCAAGTTTTGAAGCAGGATGGAGACAGTATCCTACAAACAAGGGCCCTGTCCCAAGGAGACAAACAGACTTAACAGTTATTTTAATTTAAAAAGAAAAGAATGATAGACTTTAATGAAAATCTAAGAATATCATCAGTATCAGGGGTTGAGGTAATACACTGATGTAGAAAAACTCTTTCCTGAACATTTACAACTGGAATTCTTAGTGATACAGGGTGTCATAACAAAGAAGTAGAGTTTTAATGGATAAAATGACATAATTCATTTCCTCACAGTTCTGGAAGCCAGAAGATAAAGGATGGGGGCTTTATTTGGCTAAAGAGAGATTTGGCCATGCTCTCATTATGTCCTCCCATAGTATGGAGGGAGAATTTCAGAGAGTGTTGTTGGATAGGAAAAGGAAGAGAGAGAGAGAGAGAGAGAGGAAGAAGGAGGAGGAGGAGGAAGAGGGGAGGGAGGGAGGGAGAGAGAGAGAGAGAGAGAGAGAGAGAGAGAGAGAGAAGAGGAGAGGAGAGGAGAGGAGAGGAGAGGAGAGGAGAGGAGAGGAGAGGAGAGGAGAGGAGAGGAGAGGAGAGGAGAGGAGAGGAGAGGAGAGGAGAGGAGAGGAGAGGAGAGGAGAGGAGATCAAGATTGTGACCAGTGTGGGCTACATAACCCTGACCAAATCCTTCAAACAAAGGAAAACAAAACAAACCACAAAAAAATAAGGTTTTTTTAAAAAAGTGTTTTCTTCTGAGATAGAGATATCACTTTATAAATATTTGTAGACCACCAGACTTTAATCAAACTCCATTAACATAAAAGGGAAGATCCTAAGACTTCACATGCCAAGTAATGTTTTTAACTTTCATTTTTTTTTCTTTCTTTTTCTGTACTCTCCAAGAAGGCATGGCAGGAATGCAGATTTAGGAATGCAGAACATAGCCTTGAAAAGAAAGGTGTTCTTCATGATAAAACGGTTTGTTCATTTAAAAGTGAGGTTTGTGGAAGGCAAAAATTAAGTAATAAGGATATACCACCTAGCTATTTAATCTTCTAGAATGGGTAAAAAGTATGAACATGATTTTCATATGTCAAAATCAAAAATTAACCATTGAAATGCAGATGAATAGTTCTTTAGTTAGATATTAGAGTCTCAGAAAGCTTTCATCAAGGAAGCTGCAATCCAGTTACATTTGCATTTCAAGGAGAATTCTACAGTGTAGTTTTAAAAGCCTGGGACAGAGAGCTGATTTTTCTTCAAACCAAAAGCACCTTTCTACAGCAAGCCTAGGACGATGAATGTCAAGCATTTGCTCTATGTACTTTTTCATCATGAGAAAATTAGTTAAATAGACTTTTTAAATTTAAAAATAAAATTGTACTATTTTAACCCATATTTTGCTTTGGTTAGAAAATATCAGTGAGTGCCTGTTGCACTCCATTGTGAGTTTCACAGGTAGGTGGTCAGTGCTTGGTGAAGTACACAGCTTGTGTGTGGTGGCCTAAGCACTAGTGTCCCTTTAATCTTATCTACATTATTATCTTCAAAACGTTAATAAAATGCTAGGAGAAAGAACATGAAAAAGGACACTTTGAAAAGCATGAAAGGACAGCACCGAACAATGCTTTTGTTATTCTAGCTACTCGGGATGTAAAATGACTCTTAATAACATTTTGCTATACGAATAGATCAGCATATTGCTGAATCTTTATCGGGGAGGCTTCTGGAAGTCTAACACAGAAACCCAGAACTAGACAACATGCAAACAGAGAGAGATTTTAGAGAACTCAGCCAGAAACTGAATGTCTGCACCAAAACCACTCAAGGCTCAGGAACTCATGTGGAAGAGGAAGAGGAAAACTTCCAAGAGCCAGAGGTGGTAGATGAGTCCAAGAAAATAGCATTTTGTTTTCAGACATAACAACAAAGCTGTTGTATACATGAAGTTACAGGGAAATGTATTTCTTTTAAGGAATCTTAGCTACCATGTGAGGGTGAAAGGGGATTTTCATTTGACAATGTCTAAGTTTTGTTTTTAATGCTACCCTATGCCATGCATTATCTGCATACATGGAGTCTAGTGAACAAATTTTTGAGTGTTGCTGGGATAGGGGTAAAATCAGCATGAAAACATTGTCTTTCAATTGAAAACTCTGGGATAATAGGTTTGCAAAGCAGCAAAACTCCTAGATATATTGTGCAAGTTTCAAAAGCAACATTAATGGTGACCAAGTGAGAGTAACTGACAAAGTTCTCGATGGACCTCACTATCCTATCATGTCTTCTCTTGCATAGAACTTCAGCTAAACATTTCCTATTGATATAACTCATTAAAGAAACCAAAGGCACTGCTTTTACCCTGGAATCTTCCACTTGTCTCATAAATGAAAACTATCCATACAAATGTCAGTTCTCTGCCAAATTCCATTATATGGATGCCCTCTTCAAAATGTCCTCTTCTACAACGGCCCAGTGTGACTCTTGCACATAGTATCTTGCTTCATCATGAAGTGGAAGATTCTTACATAGCTTTCATCTTCTGCTCACTAAAGCCATAGATTCTAAACAATGCTCTGACTTTAATTTATGTAAAACCTTAGTTTCTGTTTTATGAATCTGAACATCCAAAGCATACTTTGGAGCTATTATCTTTTTTTCTGCAGAATGAATACTAGAATTTCACCATTCTTACAGCTTATTAAAAAGAATTCAAATTACCTTTTGTAAATGCCTCCTGTAGTTCCTGTCTTTAAGACAGCATTAGCTACTAGTAGTTGAAGTTCAAAAAACTACATTCAAAGAAAAATTATACTCTACTTTTTCAATGGCATCTTGATTGTTCATGTGACTTTCTTAGCTAATGAAATGCATGCCAAAAAACTTGGCATTTTTAACGTGAAGCCTGCTTTCTTTTCTTTCTGACATAACTGCAGTATTTTATCTATTTTCAATTCTAAAGTGCAGATTTAGCTAGGAGCCATATTTACCAAACTGGACAATTATAAAACACGTAGATTTACCAAAACACTTAGAACTACCAAAAATTCAGCTTTTTGTCAAATGGATCAAAACCATACTTTGATCAGAGCATGTGGAGAAACCCTTTATATTATTTTGCCTGCTCTGTGTGCACCTTCCTAGGCTCATATATATGCTTGCAAACAAAAGAATACAGGCACTGTCTTTGTTTCCCTTTATGAAAGGATTATGAAATTCTGGAAACATGTATTTTGTGAGGACAATTGAAAAGATTAAAATGCTACATATGAGACAGAGCTAGGATTGTTATTCTATTCCTGATCTGTAGAGGGCAGTAAAGGAGTTGTTTGAAAAATGTCTGCTTGCTAGGAAAAAAATAAAGTTCTTTCACAAGGTATTTCTGTAAAGAAGTGAAGATGTTACCTCCTGGGGCAGCAGTTCTCAACTTGTGGGTTGTGAACCCTTTGCAGGTCACATATCAGATATGCTGGATGTCATATATTTACGTTACGATTCATAACAGTAGCAAAATTACAGTTACAATGTAGCAAAAAAATAATTTTATGGTTGGGGAACCACTACACTATGAGGAACTGCAGCAAAGGGTTACAGCATTAGAAAGTCTGAGAATACTGCTGTAGGTCATTTGCTGTGTAGAAGACATATTCCCCTATGAGATAAATGTACCCTGAACTGATGATTAATTTGTGAAGAAATTCAAGCAGAATTTTAAAGGGGGGGGGGCTATTGACTCTAATAAAAATAATTTAGACTTCCTGTAAAGGTTCTGTAAGTGTGTGTGTGTGTGTGTGTGTGTGTGTGTACTGTACAGAATATATTGAGAAAACAGGAATCATTTTAGAAAACTGTGAATGAAGTTAAGAGAAGGTCAGACAATATGAGGGCAACTGATATGTGAACAGGCACAAAATCAACGATTACTTAAGAACCTAAAAACACACCAACTGGAAAGGGAAACAGGACTTGATTTTATAGGTAGCTGGAATTCACTGCCAGAGACCTTTTTAACAATTAGAATATTCAACATCCAAATGGGGACAGCATTCTTTCAGTGGATGTGAACTATAAAAGCAAATCCTTTGCTTTAAACAACAATTTAAAACGTAGCTTTCAAGTGCTCCTGAAAAGTAAAAACAAGGATTTCCTTTCCTCTCTTAGAGATATGCGACATTACAAGGTATGAATTAGCATACATTAGTAGAAACTAGTATTATTGTATTCTCTCAGAGTGTCAGTCTCTTTTAGGTCTAGTAAACCCCGTCTCTAACCTGAGCCATTTTATTATAAATCATTGTGAATCTCAGAAATACTGCTGAAGTTTAGTGACAAAGCAGAGCTACCTTCTCAGTTTTCTCCTTGTCCAAAACATCTCTCCTGTGCCTGCCCTGTACTGGTAACTGGACGGTGCTTGTAGCTGGAATTATGTTCCACTGCTAGGTAAGAGCTTGAGTGCAGGAACAGTTCCATCAGCATTTGCGTCCCCTGTTTGCAGGATCTCCCAGGACCTATCAGCACTAACCTTGTGCTCAGTGCTTACATGAAGAATATATCAAAAGACCTAACGATTTTTGTGGTTTTACTTGAACAACATCCATTGCTATGGGGATTTCAACTATTCAAACCACCCAGGCATGAAGCATAGAACTGCTCAAAGCATCATGCTTATTTGAGGCCTTGCTGTAAGTTCTTAGGTTTCAGAAATGAGTCCTGGTGGTTTACAGACTATTAGGAAACAACATATTCTTTTATTCAGAAATCAGAGTCAGAATTACAGGACATCAAGTCAGAGAGACACTAGGATTATCAAAGTCTCACTATGTATTATGTATCAGGATAATATCTACCTTTTGTTATTTACTGGCTTCTATCCTTTTTTAATAGAAATATTGTCCTTATATTAAGGTCAGATTGTTCACATTGTTTAACCAAAAATTATCACCTGATCTTAGATCTTATTTCACCATCCTTAGGGGCAGTGGACACATTGTGATGTTGAACTACAGATAACTAAGCAGGCCATGCCAGGAGTGGATTCAAATCCAGGAAATCATTCATCCCTCCTTACAAGGTCCTGTAACCTGGGAAATGGTACTCTCTCCCCACCTCATTGGCTCCTCTCAGGCATCTCTCTGAAGACAGTTAAACTAATCTAGTGTTTTGGGAATAGGCTTAGGAAAAACCAATAAGAAATATCTCTCAGGAAATTATCTATATTTTCTTACTTTCTGGATATCCATTTTTCTATAGTGATGGCCAAAGTTGTACCAACATCAGGTACAGCAAGAGAAACTCACTCCACCACTCAAAAGGTGAAGTTGGAATCAATACCCAAGACATAGAATATTTATCAGTCATAGTTTGAATAACACCAATGAGAGGGCAACTGGGTTCTAAAGGTTTATGAGCTTGGTAAAGCGTCCAGGCCTACAACATGGAACATGGGGAAGTCACAGAGGGATCTCTGAGGATAGGAAAAAGGAAAATCTGAGAAGATGGTGCCAAAGCTGCTCTCTGCTTCTGCTGTCCTTAACAACCTTCTGCCTAAATCAAATTCTCTAATTTCTAGCTCCAACCTTCTATGATCTGAAGTGTTTCCTTCAGAGAAGAGTTTGTTCTATTTGTAGGTAGATGCAGATATTTTTCTTAATTAATCAAGTAGTTAATTAATTTACCAAACACTGTTATCCCCTCCATGTCTCTCCCTTACGAAGTCTTTACCCCCATTACCCATCCCCTTCTCCTCTGAGAAGGTAGGGCCTCCCAGGGTAACACCTACCCTAGCACATCAAGTCTGTATGGCTGATTTTGTGTGTCAACTTGACACAAGCTGGAGTTATCAGAGAGGAAGGAGTCTCCCTTGAGGAAACACCTTCATAGGATCCAGCTGTAAGGCATTTTCTTAATTAGTGATCAAGGATGGGAGGTCCCATTGTGGGTGGTGCCATCCATGGGCTGGTAGTCCTCGGTTCTATAAGAAAGCAAGCTGCATTCCTCCATGGCTTCTGCATCCACTCCTGTCTCCAAGTTCCTGCCCTGGTTTGGTGCTGAACAGCAATGTGGAAGTGTAAGCTGAACAAACCCTTTCCTCTCCAACTTGCTTCCTTGTCCATGATGTTTTATGCAGAAATAGAAATCTTCACTAAGACAAATTGGTACCAGCATAGTAGGGTATTCTGTTGACAACCTGACCATGTTTTGGGGAGGAATATGGAAAGACTTCAGAAATTTGAGCTAGAAGAGCCATTGGGTGTTAAGACTCTGGGATGTTCTGTAGGAGCTTGGAAGATAATGTTGAGAATGGTGCAAATGATGAAGGGCTGGTTCCTGAAATTTCAGAGGGAAGATTCAAGATTCTGTGGTTTTGATTAGCTGGGGCTGAAGAATCAGCTGTGATAAACAAGATACCAGAACTACTAAAGCAAAGCAAAATCTTTGCATTGCTGGGATTATTGATGCTGGTTAGCTGGAACTAAGAAATGAATGATGATTAAGAAGAGACTAGCATCATTGAGGTGAAACTTTTTGGGACCTGTTTTCTGAGAGCACAAAGAGGCTGTGGTCCAGAGATAACCAAAGTTGTACCTGCTGTGTCTGGACTTGGTAATGTGTTAGAGTCATCAGGTGGTACTGGTTTAAAAGCATGAAGGGGTCATGAAGAGCAGCTGAGGCTCTACACTGTGAGAGGTTGTGGAAGGCCATTAGTGGAGGTACAGCCTCAGTTGCAATTGATGGCCCAGGACTGAAAGGGTCATGCAAAAAAGTTGAGGCTTGAAGAGAGGCTTTGAGAGACTATTGGTGAAGCCTAGCTGCAGCTGAAGACAGCAGTGTTTTGGAGATGCCAGTACCATAAGAAGGCCAACAAGAATAGCAGCAGCAGTGGAGTACAGGCAACTGGGGCCTAGAAGACAAGGTGTGTGCTACAAGGGACAGAGCTGGAGAAGTGACCCAAGCCCTTGGAGGAGCCCAGATGATCGTGAGTAGATCCCAGACACTGGACAGAGTTTGATTTTGCTTTTGACTGTGACTGTGCTCTGATACTTTTCCCTCTTGAAGGAAGAAAGTATTTTAGTGGAGCCCACAGTTAAGAGACTTTGAATTTTAAAAGAAATTGGATATTTTAAAGGAATTGAAATTTTAATATGTAATAATTTGTAAAGACTATAAGACTTAAAGTTATTAGATTTCAGGGATGAATAAGAAAGTAAGGGTTGAGGCTTAATAGTGATGTGTTTGTCAGGTTGAAAAGGGGTCAGTTGTACTGGCTGGTTTTGTGTGTCAACTTGACACAAGCTGGAGTTAGCACAGAAAAAGGAGCCTCCCTTGAAGAAATGCCTCCATTAGATCCAGCTGTAAGGCATTTTTTAAATTAGTGATACACACTAATTTTTAATTATCAAACATTAGTTCATTAGAAACCAGCACAATGGCTCAGTATATAAATGTACCTGCTGCCAAGCCTGAGAACTTAAGTTTGAGTCTGGAAACTGTGTGATGGAAGCAGAGAAATGACTTCTGAAGGCTTCATAACCCTTGTCCTTTATACCTTAGCAACAACTACATGTAATGCTGGCATTTTTGTCCAGTTTTTAAACGGTTGAACTGTCAGAGTCTCAATGGGATTTCACAAAAATGCTACAAAGCAAGCAGGGCAGATATTTATGCAGTTTCTCATTGAAGAACACCAGTGTTCAGAGAGTGTAAATGTTTTCTGTAGGTGCACAGCAAGAAGGCTGCTGATTTAGACATTTTTGATTAATTTATTAACTTTACATCCAGGTTGCAGCTCCACTTCCTCCCAGTGACCTCCTTATATAACCCCTACCCTTTGTTTGCCTCAAGTCTTCTCCTCTGAAAATGGGGATCCCCACCCTGAGTATCAACCCACCCTGGCACCTCAAGTCACTGTAGGACTAGGCACATCCTCTCCCACTAAGACCAGGCAAGAATGTCCAGTTAGGACTAGGCACATCCTCTCCCACTGAGACCAGGCAAGAATGTCCAGTTGACAGACAGGCAGTCAACAGGGTCAGGGTAAGCCCTTGCTCTAGTTGTTAGGGGAGCCACCTGAAGACCAAGATGCACACCTAGACCCTCTGGGTACCTCAGATTTGAAATTTCTCACATTACAAATGCATTTATTAACAATTTCAATACATTAGTTATAAAAAGAAAAAGTCAGGCTTAGTCCTAAAATTATTCTAGTAGTGAGGCTCAGAACATTCACTTTATCAACTAAATGCTGGCAAATTTGAAATGAAGCATAATAAATATCATGGTGTCAGCAAGTACCTTATCCCAGCCAGGGTTAGAAAGATTTATTGCACTATCACTGAGCAGTGGCCTGGGTGAGGGACACAACTTAGATGGTGATGGTTCATGAAATTTCCACCAGATTAAGTTCTCTTGATTTTCAAGATATGAAACAAAAGCCTTGTTAGACATTTCCAGGACAGCATGGTCACAGTGCTCTTCACCTTTTTTTTTTTTTTTTTTTTTTTTTTTCAGATTTAGTGTAATATCTTACAACAGCAGAATACAAACAAACCCAAGTACTAAACACTAACAGTACAACTATACTAAACACACTATAGAACTTGGGGAAGAGGACATGCAGAGGCTACAGGTATAAGCTAAGTCTTTACAGTTGATCACTGAACTGGCTCATGCCATTGTGCTGGTGACAGGACTAGCAACTGTTGTATCTGGAGTTGTAAGCCCCAGGACTTACTTGCAGCAAAACACACAGAACACTTTTTATCTTCACACAAGAGTAGGAGGTCACTCCCAGCATTCAGTCATCAAAATGAGCAGAGGTGGACCTTTTGCTGGCCTCACTGGCTTTTTCCAAACTGCTTGTACTTAAGCATCAACTTACAATATCCCATAATTTCTGGGTGAGAAAGGCACCTTCAAAGGCCGAGATGTGGATTTCCATCAATATGAATGTCAGCTGTGGCTCTGATCATGCCACAAGAGTGAGTGATGCCAGCAAGCTAGCCCAAACTTGAGAGATCTTTCCTTTATCCTTCAAGGCTCTTAGTTAAGATCTTGTTCCTATGAACACACTTGGGGCACAGCATGTTGTCCTCCAGGAGCAGGGGTGGAAATGTGCAGGCCAGAAGCAGGAAGAGGGCAGTTGCTTTACCTTTCTTATTGGGTACCCAGGCTTGTCCAGCGTGGAACTGCACTCCTGACAACTGTTCTTCGCCTTTATGTGATAACTTTTTGAGTAACATACATTGGCCTCTGTTGTCATTTTTCCCTCATTCTTCATTCAAAACTAATTCCAGAATATTTTAGTGCCATGGGACATCTATGTGATAATTAATTATCATTGATCTAGCAGTGAGAATGTTAGTTAACAGATGACATTTGTTGATAAAAATGTCAAATAACAGTTCATTAATTATCATTTTTGGGAAAAACAAATTCATCGGAAAGAGGTCAATGATCAGTTTACCATCTGGCCTAGATCAGGGGGCCTTCTGGGTCAGTATTGAGTCATTGAAAGTACCCTGAACTATCTTGGTGCATACAGATTTGATGCAGTCATTGAAACCTAATAGCATTGTCCATAAAATATTGGTATTCAGTGTTTACTGTTCAAAACTTGGCTTTGGGAGGTGCTTGAGGGATTCAGAGAATTCAGTGAGTTGAACAGATGGGGAAAGAAGGTAACAACAGTAGTCAGGATAGGTTTCCAGGACTGTGATCTTGGCACAAAAAAAAAAGCACTTGAGAACATACTTAGGAGTTCAGGAACTTTGACTGTTATAGGAAAATGATGATGAGGACCTGATCACAATGGTGCCAGGAGGTCAGTTCCTTTACAGCAAAATCCTAACTACCATCCAGAAGGTTAGGGAATGTGGAGCACTGCATTGCATCCATTTGTACCCAAGAGAATATAACTCATTAGAAGGGCTGAACAGGATCACAGGCCGAGTCAGAAGGTTGAGTTTCAGAATGAGACACAACAACTAGCTAAGAACTTTAGTGCAAGGCCAGGGCATAAAAAGTAAGGAGACAAGAATTGTTATCTATTTCAAATTTCAGTTTTTGAGGGTGGCTGATACACCCTCAATGATCAGTTTTCCATCTGGCCTAGATCAGGGGGCCTTCTGGGTCAGTATTGAGTCATTGAAAGTACCCTGAACTATCTTGGTGCATACAGATTTGATGCAGCCGTTGAAACCTAATAGCATTGTCAATAAAATATTGGTATTCAGTGTTTACTGTTCAAAACTTGGCTTTGGGAGGTGCAAATGACAACAGAGGCATCTTATCATATTTATATCTTACTATAATCTATGGGGAAAGGAGTCATATACCTGGTTTCCAGAATGGAAAACCGGGGAGGCTCATAGGAGTTAGGAAAGAAGCACAAAGACTCATACATATAGAACAACTTTCAGAATTGGTTATTACAGTCATGTTTGTACCAAGAGAGATTTCTACCAGTGTGATTGGAGGAAGGTAAAAGGTAGTGTATGGCTTTATGTGCACTAGATATTGCCCTATATACAATCAGCTCAGTTGAGTTCATAAAATGACATTAAATAATCCCTGTATGCAAGACAATAACTGATTAAAAACAAAAATAAAAATATGGCAGTGGTGATGATGGGGTGGAAAAAAATCCTTTACCATGGAAGATATTCATACATCTGCCACATTATTGCTTTGAACTGTCATTAGTGGGATTGGCCATCATATTTTTTTAAATAATACAATAAAACTTTGAAATCTTCATGCTTGGTAAACTATAGGTATTCATTTCAAGCTCTTAAGTGAATAAATAATTGGATATAATTTTTTCGTCCTGAAATAGCAGAAAGCAGAGATGTTCTTTTTGTATGTGTACTCAAATGTAGCTATCATCAAAGCAAGGGAGAAAAACTGGCCATCTGCCCCTGTGTCATTAATCTCCCAACCACACTGCCAAACTGAATCTTCTGAGACCATTTAAGCAAAGGTATTTGGCTATTTCATACTCTACAGCAAAATATTAAAGCACCAGGATTCTTAATATAGCCAGTTTTATTTTTTGAAGATTCATGAGTATCACAACACTAATTTGAAAGAAATGGATAAGTGAGACAAATGTTTTTAAAATGTATTTATTAAAATTAAATATTAACTGAACAACTAGTCAAATATGAACTGGAAATACAGGGCTTCAGTTATGTAATAAACCAAGCAACCATCTTTAACGTATTCTATGATATGAACAGAAGAGTAATTAGATATTCTTCTCAAGTATACATGACAATTTTTCATAATAAACTATATGCTAATTCTCAAAAAATCAGATCTACTATATTGCAATTAGAATCATTAAAATAAGGCAAATGTGTTTTGTGATTATGATTTTAAAAGTTACATGTAATTAATATACAAAATTATAAATTCAAAATAATGTGAAATTAAAGAAATGGGTCAATGAATCAAAAATCAGGAGATGAAAAGTAGTCTCAAGCTTACACGACAGGAGATTTCTACTTAAGTATAAGTGGTAGGGGATGCTGTTTTTGTACACAGGTAGAAGACTTTGTTTTTCCTAGGATAGGTTTTATCTAGCCTTGTCAATAGAAACAAAGTAGATGAGCTTACATGAAGATAGGTTAGAAACTGCAGCAATTGCTGCTCCTAGGACTTCTGTTGTGACTGATTTTAAGCTGAGAATGATAGCACATGTGTAAAATGATCTTTGTTAAATGACAACATAAATCCCCTGTTTATGATACTCAGTGAGCGAATGAATGGTCTATTCTGCAATCATGTGGTCTACTGGGCATGCAGAATTTAGACCTCTCTTAGGCCAGTTCTCTTGAATTTACTGTAAGATATTTCTGCATATCAGTATAATTTATATATAAATTATATATACTATATACTTTCCCAATATCATATTTGTGAAACACAAAATGCTTTGTGAAGTACTTATCTATGTTAGAATAGATTTTGTGCAGTACCCTCACATGAGCTTTCAGATAGAGGGCATATTAGGATTCCGTACTGTCACACTCAAATAAAGATGGATAAGAATGAAATAACGATTCTTACATTTTCTCTATGTCTATATCGAGTTCAGAGAATGTGAAGGCATTCATTTGGACAGCAATAAGCTCCCAGTGGTCCTCTACATCACAAAATCTTGGCATTTGCTTTTGAGAGCAAACTGTTTGGGGACTGCCATATGCCAGTCCTTCAGATCCTAGTGTTTTCCATCTGCTGGTACTCACAAAAAGAGACAGGTGTACAGGAGTAAGAGCTTTTGGCCAGGCACTATGGTTTCTACTTGAAGCACTGAGCTCGTATCACATGCCTTACACTTCTGTTTATTAGCCCTGATCATTTTCCTTATCAAGAAAGACTTGTCCGTAAGATGATGTCACTTCTGACTGTTTAGGAGGTTTTTCTTTTGTTTGTTTTTTGGTTTTTTTTTTTTGTTGTTGTTGTTGTTGTTTTTTTAATGTAAAGAGAAGTTCAGAAGTTGAAGATTTGATAGAGTGAGTGATGAAGAGGGATTGTCTGACAGTTTTGTTTACTGTCAATTGGGACATAGGGATTCAATTTTCCAACTAAGAAGGATGCTAAGAACTGGGATGCTGGCATGCTGACATGTTGAAAGACATTAAACCTGGCAGTGAGATACAGAGAAATAGCCAGCAAGTTGCCAACAAGGAATTGAAAGTGGGTATAGAATTCAGTCCAGTTTTTTGTCCTCCACTGAGAATTGTCCAGGAAAAAAATCAGAGGACACATGACCATTTAATTGGGTCTGATTCATTCAGTGGTTGATAAACACGGTATCAAATGGAGAAACTAAGACTCCACTAAATGAAGGGCTTCTTTTCTAAGTTTTACAGTAAACTGTAAGGAGAGTAAGAAAAACTTTATTATATAAATATTATTTATATATTGTAATATATAGACTAATATAATTGCATGATATATATAACATATATAAATACATATGTTATATAATCAGATTGTATGTATTATAAAATCATAACAAAAGATATGTGCAAAGACCATGAAAGATTAATGGTATCAGAACTTGCCTTATTTGAGTTGTAGATAAAGCTTCATATACTGGAGTGCTGGTTGAGAAAAATATAGGGTCTGAAGATATTCTGGAAATTCCTAAGCAGCACATCTTGAGGAACTTTTAAGTATTTGCAAATTCATGAGAAACCACAGGGCATGAAGTAAAACTTCTAGTGTACCAAGTGTTCCAGCTGCATGCACCCAGTGAGAACTACCCTGCAAAAATCAATGGCAGCAGTGGTGCATGCATCTTCAGAGGTTTGACCTGGCTACCTGACCTCAAAGACAGGGGAATTATTAGTTGGGCAAAATCAGTTATTTTTGAAAATTAATTCATAAATGCTCAAAGGCTGACTCAAAAATGAAAGTGATAAATGTAGATTTGTCCTAGACCAAAAGTCTACTGAGCACTTAAAGTTATTTCAATTTACAACAGAGCATTATAAATGGGAAAGAAAAATCCCATAACATTTTCCTTTACCAAAATTGACAAAGACAATTCAATAATAAAATAATGACTGTTCTGTATAATATTTGGTTGTCTGGACTTTTGTATGGATAGCAAATGAATTAAATATTAACATTCTTATTTTATTGTTTTATGATTCTATATTGATCCCATCATGCCTAAGATCTCATATATACTATTACTGGAATGTTATTAGGCTTTAAAACAGTATTGGACTTAGAGAATAATAAAATTGGAATTAGTGAATGATAAAATACATGACTAATATAACTGAGTATTATAATTTTGTTCATAAATATGAATAACATCATAGGAAAGACAGTTGCTTTAGTAGCATGAGATGGTACACCATCATTCAGAATTTCTCAGGCTAATAAGATATGTAGGGCAATTTTTGTCAGATTACACTGGTGAGGTTTGAGAAACTGGAAAGACAATATTTCAAAGGCATGTTGGTTTTGATTTAAAACTTGGCTTGGCCCCTTTGTGCTACAGGACTTTGGTAAGCCTATTTAGTTTCTGTGCAAGTTTCTCTGTTTGAAGACAATAACATGTAAAATGCTTGATAAGTACTTTGCTGAGGGAAGGTATAGAATAAACTTTATCTTTATTATTCCTGCTATAAATGGGTCACTTTTCTTCTCTCTAAGTTAATCAATAGATATTGACTCATTCAAAGTTCCAACAGACTGATATAGTTGAAAAAAAACAAATATATAAGTAAAGATTTGAATTTAATCTTCAGCCTCAAGGATTTCTCTTCTTTAAGTGTTCAGTGTGAGGTACTTATTTGTTCTCTTTGAACATTCCATGGAAAGACTTGGCTATGAAGAATATTCAAATAAAACCATTTTAATAATATATACATTCTGGACTTGTTCTTGTAGTAGGTAACCTACTATGCTTGTTTTCAGAACTTGAGACTTCCAGTGCTAAGACATATAGTCCACAGTAAAGAAGGGTATCAGTGACATTGTAGATTGATCTGATCATTACCTGATTGAAACCAGACTGTTCGACTGTCCTTGGCATCTAGCCTTTATACCCTTTACTAAAAAAAATACATGCTAAGTTTAAAATATACAGAATTGAATTTAAGTAAAGATTTTAATGTTGCTATATCCACAAAATCCTCAAGAAAACATTGATAGAAGTATCAATATATTATAAAAGGATCTTTTAACTCAGACTGTTAACCTTGAATGAAATTCTTTATTGTCCCTAATATTTATGTTAAAAAAAAATGCCTACTTGAAGTTGCAAAATGAAGGCCTGTTCAAGGCTTCTGAAAATTTGATGAATAAATTATGTTAGTAAATTGAGAAGGATTATCTACTTACCCGGTTTTGACTCATTTGCCTATGTTACAGAAGGGGGATGTGAGGGCTTAAATATCAGAATCATTTTACCCTGAAGTGATGATGATGAATCAGGAATTTAATAAGGCTGTCTCTAAGTGAACTGCACTGTCAAAGAATGTTAATGAAACTGGCTAAAGCCACACTGTTCCTGTGTCTTAGAATACCTCTGAAAATTAGTTATACATTGAGTCTCCAGGATCACCTGTCCAGCCTGGGTCTCAATTCTGAACAAGATGTTCTGAAATTAGCCGCAAGAATGTTCTCATGTTTCCTTTCAACCCAAAGTATGACCTAGTCAAGTAGAACTAGCCTTACCTAAAAGGCTGTGAGCAAATTGTGATCTCAGGCCCTACTATAGATCTGCTTCAGAATGAGCATTGTAGTGTTCTGGGCAACCATCATGGGACATTCTGTAGAAGCAGTATAAGGTCACATTGTGTATCTTCTAGTATCTTTGTGTCAATGATAGCTATAGTAGCCAATCATTTTAAGAGCTTATTTTACTCTAAGTGATATTCTAGAATTAAAATATGATGTAATTACCCTCAGAGAAAACTGTATTATGACAAAGAAAGAATAACAGAGCTGTTTGATGTAGCACCATATCTGATTTCAAATTGTACTATGGAGCTATAGTAATAAAAATAACATGATATTGGCATAAAAACAAGCTGACCAATAGAACTGAACTGAATACCCAGACATAAATTCACACACCTAAGGATACCTGCTATTTGATAAATAAGCCAGAAATGTACACCAGAAAAAAAAGATAGCATCTTCAACAAATGGTGCTGACCAACCTGGATGTTTGCATGTAGAAGATAGTAAATATGTCCAAATGTATCACAAATGTGTTCAAATGTGCAAAACTCAAGTCCAAGTTGATCAAAGACATCAACATAAAACTAGACACACTGAACCTGTTAGAAAATGGGGAAAAGCCTCAAAGGCATTGACACCATAAACAATTTTCTGAACAGAACGGTGACCAATAGTGCAAGCCCAAGGTAGATAGTTAATAAATAGGACCTCATGAAACAGAAAAGCTTCTGCATGGCAAAAGATACCATCAATCACACAAAGCAGCAGCCTACAGAATGGGAACAAATTTTTACCAACTCTATATTTTATTGATTATTAATATCCAAAATACTTTCAAAACTCAGGAGGCCAGATATAAAAAAACTCAAACAATGGGGTACAGATATAAACAGAATTTTCAATAGAGAGAACTCAAATATCTGAGAAGACATTAAATAAATGTTCAAGATCCTTATCCAGCCTTGGGCCAGTTCCTTTTATGCTGCCTGGTTGGTGGCTCAGTATCTTGGAGCTCACAGGGTTCTGGGATAGTTGAGACTGCTGGACTTCCTATGCAACTATAGAAATCAGAATTTAATTTTCTCTCAAAATGTTAAATTTGGAATCTCAGACAGTTTTGACCTCTAGCTCTTTGAGATGCCTTCAGGATATAAACACCCCATGATTTAAGTCAAGTAGTTAGAGAGACCATTTTTCCTTTCTAGCTTATTCCCAGAAAGTTAAATGAGGGTTAAATGATGTAGAACCTGGTTTTCTGTTTAATATATGATTGTTTACTTTTCTAAAATTTAGCTGGCAAAATATAAAACTTTACTTATCAGTTTCTGATCAAAGTATTTTCTAGTGCTTACAGGAGTAAAAGCCCTGTCACCCCTATCACTCAGATGTCATAATTGTGCTTTGGTTGTTCCTTCTTCCTTCTGTCTTTACTTTATCTAGGACACACACAGGTACATTGTTATTAACAAACATATTTTCACAAAGATTTCCTTTTATTTCTTGGGTCAAATATTTGAGATCTTTTTGTGGTTTTGATTCCCATTACCATATCACTGATATGTTCAGTGATGCTTCTGGATGTGTGATATGACTTCATTACCAATTTCATTTGTCACTGAGGTAATCAAAGCATTATTCAGTTGTCTTTGTTGCAGGACTAGCCACTGACTTCTGAATAGCATGATGCAAGTGCTTTTGATTCTTCATACCAGTAATTTACAAAGTAGAGTTTGTCTTTTACTTCTATACTATAAATATACCCAAGGAGGCAGAGGTTAATTTCCAGTGACAATTATTTATTGGATTTAAGACTTAAAACTACTTTCCTGTCTTTAATCTCTTTGAACTACTTTATGGAATGGGATACTCATGCTTGAGAATATTTTGTGGGATATTAGGCTCCTGTGGATGTCAGGCTCTGTGATTAGATTTTACAAATGGCATGAACCACTGTTTTTCCACTGACATTTCACCTTATGCTACTGCTATTCTTAGCTACAGAAGGCCAGATGGGAACACGAACTTGTTACTCATTAGTCAGGAATGACAATGAGTACAGGATGAATACTAGCTTCAGGTTAGGAAGAACCACTTGCTGCTATTACACATCTGAGAAAAGGCTCCTCGTTGCCTGTGGCTAGGACATTGAATTTCCATTATCAAACAGAAATCTTCGCAATTCTATGCATTGTATGAAAGGTGTCTTTTATAGTATTTAGTCTCACTCCCGGAACTTTTGTTGCCCAGTGTTTAAAACCTGACATTTGTTCTCACATCTCAGGAAGAATAACATTTAGTGGCTTAGTCTGTCACTACTGCAGGTCTCTGACCATTCTGAGATTCTGAAATGGCATAAGTATTTATTGGTATTTGACTGGTGATCAATAAGGTGTCATCTTAAAAATAACATATTGTGAATAAATTTAAACTATTTCAAGAATAAAATCTCTGCTTTTGACTCCTATGGGAAGGCAAGATACTAAGTTCATTTTGCAGAAGATAAGCTGATGTCCAGATTACTGCTATGACTTGTTCAAATTCTTTGAAATCTTATTTCAGATTTAATTATTAAGCTATAATTTTTGAAGTCAAATATACAATAACATAGACATATTATTGTATATTATAAATTCCTTCTACTATTCAGTCTAGAGAGATAGCTTAATTGTTAAGAGAAGCTGTTATTTTTTGTAAAGGACCAGATGTTTCTTTCCAATACCCATACAATATATCACAACCATCTGTAACCATTCTTAACTCTAGTTTTAAGGGTTCCAACATCCTTCTCTGACCTCTGTTGGCAATGGACATGCACTGGGTACACATACATAGATACACTCATTCACATAAAATAAAATACATCTTAAAACACACTTCTACTTCTCTTTTCTTGTTTCACTCTATCTTCCTGCTGGTCTCTCATTGTCATCATCCTGCATCTCCTCTTCCTCCTCTTCCTCCTCATTGTCTTCTGCTTTGTTTTTACTCCTCCTTGTCTTCTTTTCCCTCATGTTCCTCCTCCTTGTCTTGGCTTTGTTCTCATTATCTTCCCTTTTTTTATATTTTAGTTTGTTTAGCAAAAATGTTGCACACCAAGAAAAGATTTTTCTCCCAGTATTTTTGTCAACTACAATAAACATATTGTATTTTACCTTTAATATTCTACTTTGGACTGGTCATTTATTCTGGAGTAGTAGCTGAATATTCAAAGATAACTAAACTCACTTCCCTTCGCTTATAGAAAGATTAGTATGCTTAGGTTGAAATGAACTTCAAAGCCAATGTTCACATGCTGGTAAATGCTCATTTATCACACTGATACAATCACAAGTGACTGTGAGAACTCTATAGAAGATTTTCATTATCCATGAGTTATAAAGAAAGAACAAACTTTATATAATGAGAAGGTATCCCCAGCAGACTTCTCACTTAGATTAGAATTTTCTCCAATTTACTGATCTGTTGTTTCCTTAGTACTCAGAACCACGATACAGCATTCAAGTTCCCTTGTCTTTCCCTCAAAAACATGATTTTGATCTATGCATTTTTACACTCTTGCTTAAACAACCTAACACAGAAACTCTGATACTTATGAAATAGAAGAGTTACATAAGGATTAGATGGACCCATGAACAGGAACACTGTATGATAGATATATGGATTCAACATGAAAAATGGATTGGTAGAAAAGCTTTACAAACATATTGCTGCTAGGAACTGAAAAAGATGGTGCAATACTTAAGAGTACATGCTGTCTTTATGCCAAACCCTGTGGGTTTTATTACTAAAGCTCTATAGTAGAGTTTGAAATCAGGGAGAACAGTACCTCCAGAAGTTCTTTCATTGCATAGGATTGTTTTTAGGTATCCTGGGTTGTTTGTTTTTCCATATGAAGTTGAGTGTTCTTTTAAAGTTTGTAAAGAAGAATTGTGTTAGAATTTTGATGGGGATTGTATTAACTCTGTTGATTGCTTTTGGAAGGATAGTTGTTTTTACTAGGTTAATCCTACTAATCAATGAGCATGGGAGATGGTTCCATCTTCTGATATTGATGGTCCCGTGAGAATCTTAACAGTAGGAGGGAGCTGTCCTTTACCCTTTTGCTTCCATGTGAGTCCATTTTTCTCCTACTGCATTAACTCATCCAGCTTTGATGTAATCGTATGTGTAAGGTCTTATTGTAGCTTGTTATGTTGTGCTGTGTTGATGTCCCAAGAAGCCTGCTCTTTCCTGAAGGAAGGCAGACAGGGAGTAGATTTTCAGCAGGTGGGAAGTAAAGGGAAGAGACTTGGCTGAGGGAAGGGAAAGGAAACTGCCATCAGGATATAATATATGAGATAAAAATAAAAAAATAAAATAAACGGTGTGTACTGTGCTTATGGCAAATACTAGTTTGGTTACCAACACCAACAATGTAACTCATAACTTTCTCTTATTCCAGTTCTGGTTATCTAATGCCATCTTCTAACCTTTGCAGTTTATTTCATGGGTGTGGTATACAACATACATACACACACACTCACATGCAGAGAGAGAGAGAGAGAGAGAGAGAGAGAGAGAGAGAGAGATCTACAATACCAAGCAAATGACAGGAAAATAAGATAATGCTTTGTCTACTCCAGAGTTTGATCACTTGCTATCTACCATGTCCCCATCAGAGACACAGCTGTGAGTCTAAGAAAAATGCCATTCTTATGGAGAAAACAATAGAAAAGTGAAAGAGATATTTAGATAATAAAAATAAAACTTAATAGCATACATACCTGTGTTTGACTTAAGAATAATTTACACATATTATGAAGAGATGCATGGAAAAAACATAAAAGAGAAAAATAAAATTGATTCCATGGGAGAGCCCTGCAATTTAGACAGGGTAGCAGTGACTTCATAAGTTTCCTAGGTGCTATAACAAATTTCTACAATATTATAAATGGCAGTATCTCAAACCCCATATCTAAAACTATCTACATCAATATGTGTAACAATCTTGCCATTGTGGGCAAAACTCCTCTCCTGAGACTAGACTGAGAGTGAAGACTAGACTAGATCCTGAGACTAGAAAAAAATTCTATAAATATAAATGGTAAACAGCCAGGTATAAAGTGATAGAGCTAGGTGTCCGCACTGTAACCAAAGGGGAAGGAAAGGTAGAGAGTAGTCAAAAGCAACTTGAGCATTAAAAAGTGGAATCTCCATCAGTGTACAAGTCCAATGGGTCTCAAGGCTACGCCCCTTTTCACCCTTACCTGTGTCTCTGCTGTCTAAATTCAGCCTCTGACTCCTAGGCTAGATGTTGCAGTAGGTTTCCCATCTTTTACATGAGTGGCTGTATGTGCTTATATCTGAGTCATCCTATCAGCATTGGGCCAGATGGGGTATGTGATGTTTTTCTTTGGACCCTGCCTATGATCTTCTCAATCTAGACATGAAATGTTCTTGATACTTTTATATTTTCACAACCATTATAGCATTCCTTACTTTGCCATGGGTATTACACACCTGCAGGAGTTTTTTCTACAGATCTTTCATGACTAGCCCCTTGTCAATTCCTGACTTGTTTATAGAGTAGCACACCTGTGAGTCACAGATGTGAACCCCAAAGAACCAACTGATGTTTAGTCAGCCTCCGCATTGACTTTCTGTCTAGGAAAGCATCTCTCAATATTAAATCTCAGAAATGGAGTACTTTCTGTACCCTAGATAATTTAGTGCACAATTTAGAATATGTATTTTACCATGAGTAAAAAAAGATGAAACCATAGTATATATTTAATAATTTGATCAACATTATCATGAAGGAAATATCAGAGTTACAGTTTACAGATTCAACTTTCAAGTTGTCAAGCACATAGTAGGCTTTCTAAACTGAGGCATGGGGTGAGGAATAATCCAAAAAGTGTCTGGTACAACATACTAAGAAAGAGGAAAGAATTCAACACCAGACCTTCTAGAATATGTAGGGTATGTGGTTTTTATTTTAAAAGTGAAGAGATTCAATCCCAGTGCAGAACGAAGGGTAAAATTTAAGGATCATAGTGAGTGGATGATAGAGAAAGGGACACTAGAAAAGGCATTGTGCAAACGAAGCCTTTGGAATAGAGGCAGGGGTATTAGGAGTTCAAGGACATCATTGTCTAATTAATTTCTTTGCTAGTCTGGGCTACCTGAGACCTGGATACTGAAAAGACAAAACTAACTAACCAATCAGAATCGTTGTAAGCAAAAGCAGGATGACTGTGACATAGTAGGGGTGGTTTAAATTAGGTACCAAATTAGGTATAAAAGATTATGGCAGTACGGAAGATTTTATAAAAGCACATATGTGGTGGGAATAAACAAGTGGGCAAGAAAATTGTTTTTGATAGCTTGATAATGACTGGACATGTTACAATATAAGACACTGTTTGAGGACTTAGACAAAAAGTCTTTTTATTATGAGCTGGATAGTATTCTTCTGACACTATATACACTGTTATACATTCTAGAAACCAGGCTCCTAGTTTTGTTCTATCTTGCTTTGTTTTAGAGGGTCATGTAATTTACCTTCATGAATAGCATCAGCTGAAGTCAAATCATTTTGTTTGACTAAGCATAATTTTCCCAATGTAGAAATACGACTGCTTTTTTTTTTTTCAGGTTGAATAAAGATGTATCATCCCATTAAGTTAATTATTAGCAAAGCAAAAAAAAAAAAAAAAAAAACCAAAAAAAAAACCCAAGAGTGTTGTGTTGTTTAAATAGCTGATGTGTGGATGCAGAGTAATTATGTTGACTGAAAATGAACAGTTTCATCAGGCAGAAGCCCAATCCCCCTCAAAACACTGTCAACACTGAATATCTTCTAATAT
The DNA here is from genome assembly GCF_011762505.2 of Arvicanthis niloticus. Taxonomy (NCBI): domain Eukaryota; kingdom Metazoa; phylum Chordata; class Mammalia; order Rodentia; family Muridae; genus Arvicanthis; species Arvicanthis niloticus. The sequence continues at coordinate 52,260,239 of NC_047664.1, read as the reverse complement.
ACTGGAAAATTACTAGGCAGATTTGAAAGAACAAAACAATCACAGCAGGCTTTGTTTAAGATTCCTCTAGAGAATAGGACAAATAAAATGATTACAGTGATTTGAACAGTCAGGATTATATAGCTGTTCACTTACAGAAGCAATCTTCTAATTACATGACAATTGATGTCTTCAGATATACCCTGAAATGGTTTCTGCAGTGCTTATATTGATCTGCATTTTCACCAAGCTTATCAAAGAGAAAGATCTTCTCATTAGAACGAATATAGAAGATTAGAGATAATATGAAATTATATAGTCACAAACACACACTTAGACATGCATGCACAAATACATATGCACAATTTATGGTCTGCAGAGACTATCTGTACATGAATCTGTGTTGCTTATGTTAGCAGTATAGTAATGTTGGACATTATTCAATCTAGAAGCTTTAATTCGTCCCACATCTTGCTTTGGTCAGGATTCTAAAATAAGTGTCTTTATTTTTTCTCCTGTAATTGGTATAAAGAATGAATAAGTAAGCTCAACGAATTCTCAGACTTGAGCTATTGAGAAGCCTGAGCTGGCCAGTGAATTCTAAGGTCATGTAGGAGAGAGAATTGCTCACAGATGTCCACTCAGACTACAGTAAATTAATGTAAAAGATGCTCTGCCCACAGAGATAGCAGAGAGCTACTTTCTCTGTAACAGAAAATCAATTACTCTTTTTCTAAACAAATAATACTTCAATTTTGTTTACCAACCACAATAAAGCCGTGGGTAGCACCATTTGTAATCATCTTTCAGTTATGCTCATAATATGGCTCCCCTATTTCCACACATCAACTACAAATAAACTTGGGACAAAAAAAAGAGAAATGGGTAGTATCAATCCTGACCATACTCTCCCATTAATTAAAATATTAATTACATTGCCAATGACCCAGCTGATTCCTTTTCATATTGCATTGGACAAGAATGTATCACATGAACACCTTTATCTTCAACTATGGGTGAGAAAGTATGCCATTTTTATAGTCTCTTCTGTGTGGTGTAGAAGTTATGGTACAATTATTCCGTCTCTGTTCCATGCTTCCAGGAACAAGACTCAGACTCAAACTATATTTACAAATACATTGACCATATAGGTAGAATTTTCTCTGACTAGATCATAAATATCCCATTTTTAAAAAGTACATTCTGACATGTGGCTGGTTACATCTGTTCATGAACCATGTATCGGTCTCCTCACATCTTTCTGGTTGAATCTCACACAACTGACACTATCCCAGAATTCTTTCTGCCTCCAAGATGTCCCATGTCTTACTTCCTGCCTAAGCCATAGGCCATAGACTTTTTAATTGACAGGTGATGCATCCATATAATCCACTAGATATTCTTTAGTTCCCATACCTAAAATGTACAACCGGGTTTACCTTCACTTCATTCTTGTGTGTTATTTAATCATATGTACTATTAGATGCCATTGGAAAGTGGGGAAGGGCTTATCCAAGAATGATATATGTTGATGACTTCAGTGTAGACTTGAAATAGTCACATGCATTTTCAAAAGACTCAAGGGGAAAGGGAGGTGGAGAACATAACCAGGTTCAGAATCCATTCTCAGTGCTACTTTTTGCTTTCATTTGTACTTTTTGATCATTTACTAATAGAACCTGGATGTATCCCTGGGCCTCTCCTAAAAACATGTCCTATTTTTTTTTAATTGGTAGTATCACTAACATATTCTTAAATGTATACATAAATTAGCACAATAATACAAAATAACTAATAGTAATAAACCTCCTATATAAAAGAACTTCAATCTTAATTAATTTTATTTACATGCTTACATCAGATTTAACATCTGATTTCTGGAGTATCACCAATACTTTATTGTTGCTATCATTCTTACATATCACCATATAGTTTACTTATGAGAATGTGCTTTGGATATTTTTTCATTTTTATTGGTAAGATAATTATACATAGGCCAGATTTATCACATTTATCACAGCTACCCATTCCAGAAAATAAGTAGTCAAATAAAGATATAATATATATTGAGTGCTATTTTACAACAGGGGAAAAATTACAGTATTAGTCATTTCTTATCTTAAGTGCTTTGTAGAAATGACAAAATACAGTGTTTTGATTTAAATTTGAAAGTGATCTTATATTTTACCAAGACATTCTACTTAAGCTGGCTCATTATCCTTAGAAAATAGCTTTAGAAAATAAACACTGGTTTCACTCATGCCACAGTGGCCTATAATATCTTTTGCCTTGGCCTCATTTAACCCTCAGGGATTATGCTGTTTCTTTTAAGCATGATGTCTGGAATGGATGGGCAAACCAAGTGTGAAAGTTTGAGAAGTGTTGCTGTGAGGTGACCATATCCTATGAAACAGGGCACATGGACCACCCCCGCAGTAAAGCATCTCATCATCACAGAACTTATGAAACATATTACTGAAGAACTAAGAGTTATCCTGTACAGGAGGATCCCATCAATGATGTGCCAACTTCTCCCCACAACATAAGCTATTTCTTAATTAAAAGACACATTGACTTATTATTGATGACTTACTAGTCATTGAATCTTCAATGTAAAAGAGAATGAGAAGAGAGGATGCCTTGTCAGCCCCATTTGTTACCAAGAAATTGAGGTTTCAAGGATTATGTTATTTAAGTGTGCTCTCTGGCCTGGCTGTGTGTTTAGTTAAGTCACTAGAAAAGATCAATACTGACATACTTTTATTTTCAGATCATTCTTTTAATATTTTTGTATTAAATTAGTTCTTCGACAACTTCATATGTACATACATATGTACATTCACGCACATACACATACATTCAGACACACACACAAACATACATACATACACACACACACACACATTTTGAATTTAGCAACCATCTTCTAATTTTTATCTTTCTCCTAGTCTTAGCAACCAGAATTCTTAGCAATCAGAAGTCTTCACAAGGTAATTGTGTGTGTGTGTGTGTGTGTGTGTGTGTGCCTCTTTACCTTATTTAGGGTCACCTATGTGGAACATTGAACTGGAACCATCCTTTAGATCCTGTTGGGTCACCAGAGGATGCTCTACTGAAATCAACACTGTTCTTCCTTAACCTGTTATAACAATCATTTTGGCAATGAAAATTTAAACCATTGGAGACCCTTGTATATTCATGTATGACTTTTGAAAGACTTACTTTTCTTCTGCAGACACAGAGCTGACAAACTGCTGCAGCTGTCACAAGTTTATGATTGCAGTGGTTGTACCTTGAGCAGAGAATGTCATTTTGCTGCCCTTTTTCTTTCCCTTCTGTCTGTTATATTCTACACTTTCACTCTGCAATGTTCTCTGAGCCATAAGAAATGGAATCACCATCTTGTCACTTATCTGTCAATTATTCTCAGCACCTTGAGAAGTCATGTGTCTCTGAATTTCCGCAATTCACTGTAAAGAAAGGTTTATCTAATTAAGGCTGGGGTGGTATTTGCCTATGGATATAAATACATTTAGAGTGCAGATCTTTAAAAATTAGGTTCTGACCAAGTTTACAGTACCAGGCATGAATTTCTTCCTGTGGAGTGTACTTCAAATCCAGTCAAAGATTGTTGGTTACTCCCATACAAATAGTACCACTACCGAACAAATGGATATATATTTTCTCTCTCATAGTTTGTAGGGTTCACATCTGGATGAGAGTGTTGTCTTTTCTTCTCACAGACACCTTTGGGGACTATGAAACTTAACTGACATGGAGAAAGCACATAATACAGTTGCAGTTTGATTTCACTATAAAATCCAACTAAGCTATGTCGTATCTTCGGTTATAGGTCTGATATAGTTCTGGTAGGTAGAAAAAAACCTAAAAACCTGTATTATTTTGAGAGATTCTGTATCCTCTTTGACCAAAAACTCATAAGATCAAATCCCACTTACAACTGTGATTTTGTTGGTAACCTGTGGCTTCTGGGAGATGTTCTTCTTACCTTGCAGGTTATCTATCTTTAAAAACAGTTAAAAGAAATTATATATAATATGCTTAATATAATATAGTTACCATATTTTTGAAGCATTTATTAATTGTATTTATATTATTCATTCACACCCAAATAACGAAAAAATTTTACTTCTCCCTTTCTTATCCTTCTGTGCCCATTTTTGAGAACAAGAACTAAGGATTTTAGGTAAGTGGAATTGGCATGCATAATAATGAGTCCTGGTAGTAGATTTAGAATGGTGCTTGCTGAAATCCTGCAGGTGAAGGAAGCTGCCTTAGTGGTTAGGAGAAGTGAGAGTCGCTGAGGAGGAGCTTTGCCTTTATCCCAATGGTTCAGAATTTGTGCTTTTAACATTCCTGGAGATATCCCATAAGTATTTTTTTTTATTTGTTTTATAGCTTGGCTTCTGTAAAATATTTGTTTGCAAAATCCTCTCTCTGTATTTTTTTATTGTTGTTAAAATACTGTTGTAAGGGAATACTAATAATTTTACAGAAAGATAAAAAAGGGGAGGCCCGAGACACAATGCAGACAGTAAGACTCAGCAAAATGGCCTCTTACCTTCTGCTTTACTTTGACATAATAGAAGGCAGCAAGAAAAAGAAAATTCAATTCATCAAGTATTGACAGAGCCTTCCCAGAGCAAAACCCTTTATATGTTCAGACCATGAAACAATAAATAACTTGTTAGCTCGAGGTACGTGGGAGTGGAGTGGGAAGAACTGTAGTGAAAAGAACATGGCACTTTCTGAAAATTTGTTTTGCCTTCCTGAGTCCACCTAAAGAAAAGATTGAGAGACAACGCCAGTTTTCACTTTCAAGGTGCAAACAGTAACACAGTTCCTCATGATGTGTCTAATTTATGCCTCACACTGTTTTAAGTCCTGGGAATCTTGAAGATTGATATAACTCTTCAACATTGTCAGTAGTAAGCCAGCTAACATTTATCAAGTTCAAGATTAGGTAAATTTCTAAATGCTTTTATGAGATATTTCAAAAGTCCATTTTAGCAGTTCTATTGGGCATACAGTGTACTTATTTTAATCTTGAAAGTAAGGAATGAAGAGAATAGGAAAAATGGCTCAGTAGTTTTGAATACATGTTGCTCATATAGAAGACCAGTATTTGATTTCCAGCAACAACATGATTTTTTTTTTTTTTTTTTTTTTTTTTTTTTTGGTTTTTCGAGACAGGGTTTCTCTGTGTAGCCCTGGCTGTCCTGGAACTCACTCTGTAGACCAGGCTGGCCTCGAACTCAGAAATCCGCCTGCCTCTGCCTCCCAAGTGCTGGGATTAAAGGCGTGCGCCACCACCGCCCGGCACAACATAATTTCTTACAACTATTTGTAACTCAATTTCCAAGGGAATTGGTGTCAGCAATGACCTCAGTGTGGGCACCGTGTACCCAGGTGGTACACAAACATACATAAAGGTGAAACAAGTATACACATAAAATAAATAACACCTTAAAGTTTTCTTTTAAACTAATGGAATTACAGTGTGGTTATATAATATGTTCTACATGTGATACAGAAAGTACAGTCTCTAAACTCTGTTTTCAGAATTGTTGAACTTGTACCTTGAATAAATAGTCTTATCCCACTGCCTTTTCAGATTTGAGGAGAGAGGGTAAAAAGACTCTGTATAGTGGAGGAACACCTATAGTAGTTTTGTAAATGCACTTGATGGGCACTCTATGTAAATGTTAGTATTCTGCTCATAAGGAATAATAA